>NC_045552.1:2244674-2502091 GCF_009769535.1 Thamnophis elegans
CACTGGTGTAGCGCCTTTGAAACGGCGGCGAGTTTGATTCTGGCCACCTTTTGACTGCCCGCGGGCGGGAGGGGGGAGGAGAAAGTCGCATTTGTGGTTTTTGCCATTTTCGTTTCGTTCCTCTTTTCATTCTGGCTCGAAATGCAGCTGTGATTGATGTCACTCGATCACAAGTCCTGCTGGCCTGAAGAAGTTTCGATCCCTTTCTTCCGCCTGCTATTCCTCGGAACGGCAGCGCTCACATCCTTTGGTGCTGAGAACCTCTCAGTTTTAGGGAAGGGGAAATCGTATGGATTGTATTTTGGTATTTAACAGATTAACAGAGTTGAGATTTATTAGATTTATATGCTGCCCTTCTCCCAAGGACTCAGGGCGGCGTACAACAATGACACGAAACACATAATATAAAAGTTAAAAAGAAAATTAAATGGAATATCCCCAAACCCAATTAAAATTGACAATACTTTTTTTTTAAAAAATGAATTAAATTTTGAATTAAATTTTGGAAGGGACCTTGTAGGTCATCTACTCTAACCCCTCCATCCCCCCAAAAGGGAGGCCGTACACCATTTCTGACAGATGGCAGCCTTGCAGTAAATGAAACCGAATGTAGCTGTGAGTCAGCCCCACGATGGGGGGGACGTCATTTTCTATCCTTACGTGAAGCCCATCCTTGGGCTGAGATGTCTCCCTATCATTTCGATTCTTCCAGTTGTGTGGGTGTGCTTTGTGATAGAAGTGAAACGCCCAACCGCCTCTTGTTCAATGCACACACATTTCCCTCGGATTAATCTGGAACATCCTGTTCCTTAAAGCAAGAACAAGGATAAATTACCAGTTATTATTATTATTTTAAAAGGGCATTTGAGTTTTTCTTAAAACACTTATTAAACATTTGGTCACCACACTATAAAAAAAGATGTTGAGACTCTAGAGCAGTGTTTCTCAACCTTGGCGACTTTAAGTCCTGTGGACTTCAACTCCCAGAATCCCCCAGCCAGCAGAGCACAGCTGGCTGGGGGATTCTGGGAGTTGAAGTCCACAGGACTTAAAGTTGCCAAGGTTGAGAAACACTGCTTTAGAAAGGGTGCAGAGAAGAGCAACCTAGATGACGAGGGGACTGGAGGCTCGAACATAAGAAAGAACAGGTGCAGGAACTGGGCCTGGCTAGTCTAGTGAAGAGGAGGACCAGGGGAGACAGGATAGTATCTTCCAATATTTGAGGGTCTGCCCCAGAGAGGATTGGAGGTCATCTGGAGATCCCCTGCTTCTCGGAGGCAGTGCGAACAGGTTACGACAATGCTTGTGAACCGGAAACGCATGTGAATGACAGGCAGGAAGTGGCATCGAGAAGAATGCAGTGGAGCTGGATTGCGGCTTTGCCAAACCCCAGAGGAATGTTTGCTGCTGGTTGCAGGAAGCGATGAGGCAATAAGTCACGCCACCAATGCTCCTGGTTGCTCCCTGGCTGGATTGGGACCGAATGATCCGAAGCAAGCAATGCACAGTTGCACCATGGCGCATTGCTCCTCGTTGCACTCTTACAGTAAGACTTAACCTGTTGCAGGAACCTAGCTTCCGAAAATAGATCAGTGTGTTCTTTTGCAAATAGGCAGATCCCAGAATTCCTCAACCGGGTTGAGTTTTAAGTCCACAATTCTGGGGAATGCTGTGTTAATGCCATAACTGTGGTTGGCTTAAAGCGGGCTTAGCCAGGGCCATTGTGAACTGTCATCCACAGTTTATAAACGAGCATTCGGCTTCCAGCCAATCTCATCTCACCCCCCAAAAAATTCTAATTCTATGTTACTCGAATGGACAATATCAAATTTTAGAAGTATAAGGAAGGAATATAAGGTTGGTTTACATGACCAAGGTTAAAATAGATATTCAAGATTTAAGATTTTAAAATTTAGTTTATTTGTATGCCGCCCTTCTCCGGGAGGGACTCAGGGCGGCGAACAACTCAAAAGGGGAAAAGGGGATACAAACACAATACACGTAATTAAAATACACAAGAGTCATACAGCCATACAAGTCGAGAGGGGTGGGGAACTCATCAACCCCAGGCCTGCCGGCACAGCCAGGTTTTGACGGCTTTCCGGAAGGCCTGGAGAGAGGTGAGGGTCCGAATCTCCGCGGGGAGTTCATTTCAAAGGTCCGGAGCTGCTACAGAGAAGGCCCTCCCCCGGGTGGTAGCCAGATGGCATTGGCTGGTAGACGGAACCTGGAGGAGGCCGACCCTGTGCAATCTAACGGGTCTTTGGGAGGTAATTGGCAGCAGGTGGTCTCTCAAGTACCCAGGTCCAATACCATGAAGGGCTTTATAAGTTACGACTAGCGCTTTGAAGCGTATCCGGAGACCGATCGGTAGCCAGTGCAGCTCGCGGAGGATAGGTGTAACGTGGGTGTACCGAGGTGCACCCACAATCACTCGCGCGGCTGCATTCTGGACGAGTTGTAGTCTCCGAATACTCTTCAAGGGCTGCCCCATGTAGAGCGCATTGCAGTAGTCCAGTTACAGTTATTTCAGTCCAGATATAGTTATTTCTGCCAAGCCTTACTGGACTTTTGCTAACACGGGGATAGAAGTGATAATACTTTATGGTTTATATAGATAAGAGATAAGATACGGGGGAAAGATCATTGTTGCAATTTAAGAGGAGTTGAAAATTATTAAAATTTCTTACACTTATTGTGATGAGGGTCAGAAGTTATTCATTTTTCTTTACTATATCTTTCCTTCCCTCCCTCCCTCTCTCCTACTTTCCTTCTTTCTCTAATTTTTCCTATTGCAATTATAATATTGCATGACATTATTTAAAAGAAAACTGAGCACCCTCCTGGATTAATCCCTGGTGCTTTTGAGAAAGTGGGGCAGAGGGCAGTCGGGCAGGATGTTTGCAAACCCCCCTCACCCCACACCTGTTGACATGTGACAGGTTGAAAGCTTGTTCCCTTGTCAAGCCTGAGCAGCTTTTAAAAACAGCCAAACAGGTTAACTCCTGCGTGGTTAATATTCCACCTTTGTTCAAAGCCCGTCCTACCATTGAGTTTGCGTTGTCAGCTAACCTTGAAACTTGCAGAAGGGGCTGCTGGGGTGGAGGTGGGGAGAGATTGACCCCTGGCGGAATGCTGAAGGTGGGCAAAACGAAACACGCCTCCACCCCAGGGGCTCTTCAAGAGTTTAGCAGTCATTGTACCACGTGGGATATATATCTTTGCAAACAACAGCTGAACTTCCAAAGGGTGAATCCTGGACTGGCCCCTGACTTTTTTCTCTTTATCTCGCCCACGTCTCCGATGTGCCAAGGTGGCCCAGTGGTTAGAATGCAGTACTGCAGGCCACTTCAGCTGACTGCTATCTGCAGTTCGGCCGTTCAAATCTCACCAGCTCAGGGTTGACTCAGCCTTCCCTCCTTCCGAGGTGGGTGAAATAAGGACCCAGATTGTTGGGGGCGATATGCTGACTCTGTAAACCGCTTAGAGAGGGCTGAAAGCCCTATGAAGCGGTATATAAGTCTCACTGCTATTGCTATGTTCTGATGTTTGCCAGTCCAACATTTAGGTCAGTGTTTTGTCAACCTGAGCCACTTTCAAAAGGTTTTTATTCTTTTTTCCAATATATTTTAGACTGTTTCTGTTAAAGATTTATACCGTGTATGGGTTCTGGGAAGTCGGGGGAGGGAAGGCTGGGGGGGGCGGGAGGGAGGGATGTATATTAGGCTTGACGAGGGGTGTTAGATTTTAATGTAATATGGTTGCACATGTATACTGTCTTCTCTTATTTTTTCTTTAAAACTAAGATACGTTAAGTATATTGATATGGAAGCATAAATACCATCAACATAGAATGGAGTTTGCTCAGAAGCTGAAATACACCAATGAGAGGAAGAGTGGGAAAGAGAGGAGAGAAGAAAGATAGGAAGAGAGGGATAGGAGAGTAAATAAAGTAATATGGTTGCACATGTATACTGTCTTTTCTTATTTTTTCTTTAAAACTAAGATATGTTAAGTATATTGATATGGAAGCATAAATACCATCAACATAGAATGGAGTTTGCTCAGAAGCTGAAATACACCAATGAGAGGAAGAGTGGGAAAGAGAAGGGAGAAGGAAGATGGGAAGAGAGGGATAGGAGAGAGGGTGAGGGGGGAAGATGAGGAGGATAAGGAGGAGTGGAATGAAGAGAGAGGAGAAGGAGAAAGGAAGGGGAAGTAGAGTAGAAAAGGATGATGGAGGGAAGAAAGGAGGTAGGAGAGAGGTAGAAGAAAGAGGTGTATGGAGAGCAGAAGAGCTAATAATGGGTTTTTATCTTTCTGGGCGTTGATGACGAGAGGAACTGATGTAATTACTACTTAATACAATAGGATATTGGCTATGTAATAGTATACATGTGATTGTATATTATGAAAGTGAAGAATAAAAAAAGTATATTTAAAAATTAAAAAAAAGAAAAAGAAGACAAAAAGTGTGTGGACTTCAACCCCCAGAATTCCCCAGCTGGCATGCCAATGAATTTTTAAAACGTGTAAGACTTCAAGTATTCTGTATTCCCTCCCACTTCAACCGCGAGGCCAGCAGGATCCGGCTTTTAACAACCAGCCAGCCCAAGCTGTCCGCAGCTGTTCCCCGGCCCCCGTACGCACAGCTTCCTTCCAGAATCAGGGTGGGGGGGTGGGGTGTGGTGGGGGCTTCCTTGCCTCAGTTAATATTTTGATTTTTTTTTTGTTTAAATTGCAGAGCCTGAATTTGCCGTCCCCTTGAAAAAGGAGAGTGAAAAAAAAGGGGGATTGAGATGGAGAAAAACACAGATTCTTTTGACCCCCCAATGTCTGGGCATCTCTAAAGAAAATATGCAGATATTAGGGACGTAGAATAGTCTGGACCACAATCCGGTGGGGGGGAAACAGGTAGTCCTCGACTTATGGTTTAGTGACCGTCTGAAGTTACGACAACATAAAAAAATCACGCGATTAGAATTCAGGCACCTGGCAACTGACCAGTGTTGGGATTCAAATAATGTTGGGGTGAGCGTTACAGACAGAGCAAATCCCAATCCATATTAGCACGAGTGATGTTACTTAGTTGGGTCATGAAACATCTGCAAGAAAACCACCAAGCTCCAGTCCTCTTCCTCCTCCTCCTCTTCCTCCCCTTCATCATTCTCCTCCTCCCCTCCTCTTCCCCACAACCCCCGTCTCTTCTAGCACTGATGATGTTACCTAGTTGGGTTATGAAACGTCTGCAAGAAAACCACCAAGCTCAGAGAGCATCAAGGACCCTTCATATCAATGCTGAGCTACAGGTAATTCTCTTTTACCCATATCAGTGTGACTTGTTCATTTTCCCATCTACAAAATGGATGTGAGGATTGCAGATGAGCCGACCAATTCCTGACACAATGCATCTGAAGAGCTTGGCAAAATAGCCACTTCGCTGTAATCTTTGCTTATTTGTTTCTTCCATTTCTATGGCTACCCAGCTCAGCCAGAGGCTCCGCGTGGCTCACAATCTGGGCGGTTTACTTAATTCCTATCCTAGTTTTACAATTTCTGCTCCTCAGACCCAAATGCCCACCTTGCCCAAACTCTACTCCACCCACCCCTTTTCCAACCAGTTGCTTCTTGAAAATCACTAGAACGGCACAAAATACATTCTGTCCAGACCAGTGTTTCTCAACCTTGGCAACTTGAAGACGTCTGGATTTCAACTCCCAGAATTCCCCAGCCAGCATTCGCTGGCTGGGGAATTCTGGGAGTTGAAGTCCAGACGTCTTCAAGTTGCCAAGGTTGAGAAACACTGGTCCAGACGATTGGGAAAAGCGAGAGCAGAAATTGGATTTAAATTTGGATTGCTAAGTGTTTTTCCCAACCGGCTCTGATTCCATCTGGGTAATGCTTTTAGATGTAGAATTTTTAAAAAGGTAAGCAATTTTTTTTCCCTTCCTTTCCGGAGAGGAAGAAGGGAGGGATCAAAGTAATAATCTGAAGCTGAAGAGCTGGCTAGCTTGCCTTCTTTTGCTGAGCAAACGGTTGTTGTGCAATCATCTCAGGGTTATTAATTGCTGAGCTACCATAAATCCTGATTTGACACTCAGGAATGTTGCTGACAGTCGTGGGTGCAAATGATAACTCTGTCCTCTTTTTCCTTTCCTGCCCCGTGTAGGAGCAAGGTCCTCTTCAGTAGCCTTCCTTGTGTTTGAAAGTCTGTAGAGATTCTCAGCCCTCCTGGTCGATGGTTGCCCCAAAGGTGCTATTTTTTCAGGAGGAAACTGGACTTTGTTCTTTCTTCATTGTATTGGACCCGGGTACTTGAGAGACCGCCTGCTGCCAATTACCTCCAATAGACCGATTAGATCCCACAGATTAGGCCTCCTCCGAATTCCATCCGCCGGCCAGTGCCGGATGGCGACCACCCGGAGGAGAGCCTTCTCTGTGGCTGCTCCGGCCCTCTGGAACGAACTCCCCGTGGAGATTCGAACCCTCACCACCCTCCAGGCCTTCCGCAAAGCCCTTAAAACCTGGCTCTTCCGACAGGCCTGGGGCTAAAGAGCTGTTGCCCCCCCGCCTCGAATGGTATGACTGTTGTGTGTTTTTAAATTATGTATTGTTATGTTTCATCTTTTTATTTCCTGTCTGTACCCCCCCCCTTCCCTGATTTGAATTGTGAGCCGCCCTGAGTCCCCTTCGGGGAAAAGGGCGGCATATAAATGTAATAAAATCAAATCAAATCAATCAAATCAATCTTCGAAGGCGTTTCGCTTCTTATCCAAACAGCTTCTTCAACTCTGATAGGATAGCTTGACAGGATAGCTTGACAAGAGCCGAGGTGGCGCAGTGGGTAGAGTGCAGTACTGCAGGCCAATTCTGCTGACTGCTATCTGCAGTTCGGCGGTTCTAATCTCACCGGCTCAAGGTTGACTCAGCCTTCCATCCTTCCGAGGTGGGTGAAATGAGGACCCAGACTGTGGGGGCGATATGCTGACTCTGTAAACCGCTTAGAGAGGGCTGAAAGCCCTATGAAGCGCTATATAAGTCGAACTGCTATTGCTATTGCTATAGTGGGGAATGGAAATATAAATCCTTCTATTCTCCACTATCCTGTCAGAGCTGAAGAAGCTTCTTGGATGAGAAGCGAAAAGTTTTCAAAGAATAAAAAACCAGAAAGTCTAGTTGGCTCCTGAAAAAAATCACCTTGGGGACTTCACTGTGTTTTTTCCGGCTCTTCTGCTCAATCAATCAATCTGAATACAGGTAGTCCTTGACTTAACAACAGTTCATTTAGTGACCAAAGTTATAACACCTCTGAAAAAAGTAACTTATGATCATTTCTCACACTTAAGGACCGTTCCAGCTTCCCCATGTTCACTTGATTTGCTGACTCACATCTATGCAGTGTCCCCGGGGGGGATCACGTGATTCCCCCTTTTGACAAGCCAAGTCAATGGGCAAGCCCGATTCACTCAACACCAGCGTCACTCAGTTTAAGAACTGCAGTGATTCGCTTAACAACGGCGGCGAGAAAAGCTGCAAAATGGGGCAAAGCTGCCTTAACAGATTTCTCACTTAGCAATGTACGTTTTGGGGCTCCATTGTGGACGCTAAGTTGAGGACCCCATACATTCAGTGTCTTCTTTTCATATTGTTGAAAGAAATGTCCTTCTGGGTTCGGCTCCAAGTGGGGAAAAAAGACATTGGAGACATGGAGGCTGCTTGGAAAGATGGTTTATTGTTGGACAGGGCCACATGGCTTGAGCCCTGAACAGAAAAGGTGATCACATGCTTCAATGTTGGTGGAGAAGAGGGTGCCATGCAGGGGGCTACTCTCTAGGCGGTTTTGAATCCAGGTATAGATGAGTTCTCAGATGCCATGTGGAGAGTTGAGTAATATCCCTTCCCCCTGCAGCTGCAGTGGGGAAGTCTTTATTATGTAAAGTGGGCTAGCCTGGCCTTCTCAATGGCCTCTTGACAAAGTGTGGATGGGCAGGAAGCTACAGGCAGCTATTCTGTCTTTTAAAACATGCTTCTTTTCACATCCAGAGAAACATTCTGCCTTTTCAATATTTCCTAGGATATTTCATTTTTTTCTGGGACAGGGCTGGATGATAACTTCCCACAATTTGACACAACGCTTTGGTGGGCCGTGATTCAGGGACGGTGAGATTTGGGGGGGGGGGGGGGCCACGTGCAACCACCTTCTCAAGTTGCTTTTCTTTCCCAGCCTCGGCCCAAAAGCTGGCATGGAGCCCAGCACGTTCTAGCACCAGCAGCACCATCACCAACACCAAGCCAGGGGATCCCCAAAGGTGCTTTTTTTCCCCAAGAGGCAACTGGACTTTCTGGGTTTTTTGGTTTTTTGCTGGCTGGGGAATTCTGGGAGTTGAAGTCCAGACATCTTCAAGTTGCCAAGGTTGAGAAACACTGCCCTAGACAAGCCAGGGGAAGCTGTCGGGGAGCGGAAACAGGCCCTGGTGGGGGGGGGCACATCTCCCACTGCTTGGCTGGGATCTGTGGGAGATGCTCCTAAGCCCCTGCAATTAGGTGTAAAGCAATAGAGAGGCAAGCTGGGTTCACACAACCCCTGGGCCAGCATGGGGTTAACCATTAAGACAGTGGTTCCCAAACTTGGCAACTTTAAGACTTGTGGACTTCAACTCCCAGAATTCTCCCTCTAGCTCTTCTGGCTGGGGAATTCTGGGAGTTGAAGTCCACAAGTCTTAAAGTTGCCAAGTTTGGGAACCACTGCATTAAGAGGATGGTTCTAGTGTTGCATTGACCCAGTTCATGTGGCTAAATTAGGGTTAGTGCATTGCACGACCTCCTACACTCCATAAGCCATCTTTTAACCAGCATTGCCTTGCATGCAACTCCTTGGCTAAAGTTCAAGACAGCTCCCATGATCCTTTGCGGCCCAGAGGTCTTTTGACCAATCCCCGTGCAGGGTTGGCTCAGCACCAGGCCTTTCCCATGAGCCTTTGCTTCTCCACCGTCTCGACGTTAAAGGAGGGAGGGCGGGGCTTCTCTTGGTTGAACGTTCAAGACGACCGTTGGAGAATCTCCCCCCCTCCCCTTTTCTATTCTGGAACCGGGATTCTCATTGGTTCATAAGAAGAAGAGGGGCAGGGTTGGGACCGAAGTCACGTCCACCAATTAAAATAAAGCTCGAGCGTTGCCGGTCCAATGGGTTTCCAGAGAGAAGAGTGACGGGCATAAAAATCTGCCAATACGTTTATCTCCTTGGGGCGAACGCTTCTCCTTTATGGGACCCAATCGGGGCGTCCGTTTCAGATTTGGCGCAATCAGGTTTCGAACGGCTGAGATTGACCCTTCCTTGAGCCAATGGGATTTCAGGGTCGTACCGTAGCTTTTCAGGGGTCCCGACGGTTTTAATGAAGAAGAAGGAGGGAAGTTCATGAGGAGCAATGTGGTGGGGCGGGATGCCGCGAGGAGAGACGTCGCCTTGAGCCAATGAGTTTGAAGGAAGGGGGGACGGATGTTCCTGCTGGCCAACGGAAAAGGCCAAGACTTTTGATAAACGGATGCGAGAGCGAATCATATCGGCAGGCGGGAGACAGTCAACCCTATGGCGGCGGAGGGCGGGACAAGGGTAGGTAAGGAACCGCCTCGACCCAATGAGAGGCCGAGAGGCCTTGAGCGACGTCGGGCCAGCCCAATAGAGGCGTGCCTGAGGTGGGAGCGAGGGTGGGCTGGTGTAGTGTGGGCGCCATGTCGCGGCGGAGGTGGCGAGGTTCGCAGAGCGGCGAAGGCGGCGGCGGCGGCGGCGGCTCGGGACGCGGAGGGGACATGGTGAAGATGGGCGGTGGCGGCGGCGGCGGCTCCGGACGTTATTACGGGGGCGGCCCTGAAGGCGGGCGCGCCCCGAAGCGCCAGAAAACGGAGAACGCGGACCACGGGCCGGGGGGAGCGGCCGGCGGAGGCGGGGTGAGAGAGCGGCCGCCGGGCTGAGGGGAAAAAAAAAGAGAAGAAAAGGTCCCGGGGCGTGGGGGGGGGGGAGAAGGGTGGCGTTTCCGGCCCCTGGCGCTGGACTACAACTCCCATCGTCCCTCATATAAAGGGCCCTGCGTGGTGGCTTGGAAAGATGGGAGTTGTAGTCCTGACGCACGGGACCACAAGGGCCGGCGTGGAGCCTCCACGGGTAGGCGCAGTCTACCGTTAAGACTCCCGCCCCTTTCCCCCCCCTCCCTGGATGGGAGGGGCCAAAGCGGTGACGTCATCCGAGGGTGGGGGGGGGTGGTCCTCAAGTTACGACCTCAAAGGCGGTCCTCAAGTTACGACCTCAAAGGCGGTCCTCACGTTACGACCGCAACGGAGGCCAACATTGGTCCCCGTGACCTTTGCCTCGTTTTACGACCTTTCTTGCCACGGTTCTCGAGGGAATCCCTGCGGTTTAGTAGCACAGTTGTTAAGTGAATCGGGTCCTGTCCCGTTCTTCCCCCCCCCCCCCCCCCCCGGGTCTTGACTTTTGCTGGTGGGAAGGTCGCAAAAGGGGGGAAATCACGTGACCTTGGGACCACTGTGACGGTCGTAAGGATGAACCACTTGCCAGGCGTCTGGATTTTGAATCACGTGACCCTGGGAGGATGCTGTGTAGTCTGAAGCAGTGGTTTCTCAACCTTGGCGACTTGAAGTCCTGTGGACTTCAACTCCCAGAATCCCCCAGCCAGCTATAGCTGGCTGGGGGATTCTGGGAGTTGAAGTCCACAGGACGTCAAGTCGCCAAGGTTGAGAAACACTGGTCTGAAGAAATGGTCCTCCGTTACGTTTAGTGCTTTTGCAACTTCGGTCACTAAAACGAACTGTTGTAAGTCGAGGACTTCCTGCAGAGCTTGCTTTCTCTACCAGCCTGCTGCGAGGAAGGACAATGGGCCTGTTTTGCTGATGCCTTCCTTGTGCTGTGATGCCTTAACATGGCTGGGCCCCTAAGGCCCCTTTTATGACCTTGGGGACTTCGACTCCCAGAATTCCAGGAAGGGATTCTGAGCCAGGAATTCTGGGAGTTGAAGTCCCCAGATCAATGCCCATCCATAACCTTAACATGACCGCCTTGAGCGGTCCTTTAAAAGGGGGGCAGACTTAGGTTTGCCCTGGGTTCGAGTCAGGACAAGGAAAGGATGCCCTTGACTAGCAGAGCCTTATGGATCCACAAAGCCTCCGAGGCTCAGCCCAGGGAAGTCATTACTTTCACATTCCCTGGAACGGAAAGGCTGGGTGTATTTACCTTGTGAACAAAGCTCCTTAGTTTTGGGGAGGAGTGGTTTGTTTGCGTGCTTAATTATGATTTATCACACTCTGGTTCTGGTGCCCAGATTAAGGGCCAGGATCAGGATCAAAGCAACTCATTCTGCAGCATCCAATTCCGTCTGCAGGGAGAGTCGTTTAATCTTGTTTAAGGGTTGGGATGTGTGGCCGAGCCCTTTTTCCTTTTGGGGAGAAAATGGTTTCTTAGCTGCCTGCCTCCCCCCCCCCCCCCCCCAGTTTGGGTGTGTGCATCTTGCAGGGTTTCGGTAGCGGTTTCCCTGGGTAGCGTGGTTTAATTGTAAAGCAAGAGTCGCTTTGCATAATGAGATGGGCCGCGTATAAATTCAATAAACCAATTACTGAATTTAACTGTCGATCCCAGAACATCTAGATTGTGGGGTCAAATTTACTGGAACAGTCAAAGGATATGTGGCATATATTTCTCTCTTGAACAAGAAGCATTTGCATAGATTTAGGGGGGGGGGGGATTTTGAGCATGAATTGGCCAAAGAAATGTAACTGGTGCTCTTTTAACATAAGCTGGGAGCAGAAGAGCTGGGGTGGATTCAACCAATGGCTGCTTCTGTTGCTTCCCATCAACGTATAAAAGTAGCCAAGAATGATCTTTTCCTGGTTAATTTCCCTAGACCCACTAGAAGAATAAAGGAATAGCTTAATTACCTCTGATGACGGGGAATTCCATGTGAACAGCGTCCTGCTAAGTTGCCTAACAGTCTGCAGTCCCCCAGAAACACCTTTTTGTGAAAGACTCCATTCACTTGCTTTTGCACTAGAATTTTCCCAGGGAAGTGTCACATGACCTCCTCTTCTCTCGCAGGAGAACTATGATGATCCGCACAAGCCGGCAGCTTCTCCTGTGGTCCATATCCGGGGTCTGATTGATGGTGTGGTGGAAGCTGATCTGGTGGAGGCCTTGCAAGAATTTGGCCCTATCAGGTGAGGAAGGGGCAGCCAGAACATCCAGAGGGGTGGATATCATGACAGATCGTGCAGGTTCAGTGACTTAGTTCTTGTCTCTCTCTCCCCCCATTTCACCCCCCCCCCCCTCCAAAGCTATGTGGTGGTGATGCCCAAAAAGAGGCAGGCTCTAGTAGAGTTTGAGGACATACTCGGAGCATGCAATGCTGTGAATTATGCAGCGGACAATCAGATCTACATTGCTGGGCATCCGGCCTTTGTCAACTATTCTACCAGCCAGAAGATTTCACGACCCGGAGACTCGGATGATTCGCGAGGAGTAAACAACGTCTTGCTCTTCACCATTCTGAACCCCATCTACTCCATTACGACGGTGCGTTTACGAGGCGGCTTTATTGTGGGGGACCAAATCTAGGACATGGCAGTTCCGGCTTGGGCCTCCAAGCATGCTTTAGACCAGGCAGGAAGAGCAGACCGAGGGTTAAGATCATGTCTGAATGGTTTGCGGGTCTGCCTCCTTGTCTCAATAAACTGGGCATTGGAGTCTGTGGCGGGCAGGGCTGCTAGGAGACTCGCAGGGGCCGTTCTGGTGAGGCCCTGTTGGCTTTACAGTCTTTGTCTTGTAGGATGTCCTGTATACCATCTGCAACCCGTGTGGTCCAGTCCAGCGCATTGTTATCTTTAGAAAAAATGGGGTCCAAGCTATGGTGGAATATCCTTTCTTTTTGATAGCTGAGCAGAACGAAACAGAACCGTCTGCCTCGGCATGGGCTAGGGGAGATGGAGCACTTTTTTTGGGGGGGGGGGCTAGAAAGCTCCTGGGGTAAAGGAAGAAGGAAGGCTCATAGTTTGGAGAGCATTGACTAGGAAACACCCAGCCAAGGTTTCCTTAATTCTGCAAACATTTGACTCTGTGCAAAGTGCTCAGAGGGCAAAAGCTTCTTTGAACGGGGCTGATATTTACTCTGGCTGCTGTACACTGAAGATTGAATATGCCAAGGTGAGTGGGGGTTGCAGTAGAGAGGGCGGGGCCCTGGGTTGCACAGGAGAGTCTGCGGCCTCCACCCACTCCCAAAGAAAATCAGCAAATGCTTCTTTTCTGAATCAGAAGGGATTTACAAACCGCCCCAACGAAATTGCTTCACACAGATTCCCCCTAATTAGCTACATATCCTTGTTCCGAAGGTTACTGGCTCTTCCCAACAATAGTCCTGATACCAAACAGCACAATTGTAGCTGTTTGACGTTACTCCTTTGCGTAAGATAACCCTGCGAGTAGAGACAAGGCATCTGGTATGGGTTGAAAAATTGGGAAAACCTGTCTGGCATTTCCTCTCTGTTAAGTTACAGAATGGCAGGAATTCCTACCAGTAGGGCAGCTAATCTGTAAAATACATCTAGTCCTCAGTTAATGGGGATAATAGAGCCGGCACGTTCCAGTTGTAAGTCTTCCCAGTTGGGTCATTACGTGACCAACCCGATTTGACAATCTGTCGTGCAGTAGTCGTTAAGCAAATTCCAGGACTTCTGGTTGCCAGCAAAAACGTAAATGAGATGTTACAAAAGTTGTAAGTCCAGCATCCTTAATAGGAAGCGGATCAAGACTGAGCCCGTAGCTTAATTTACTTCTGCTTTAATAACAGTTGTGCTAAGTCTCATATATTATGGGCTAAACTGGAACAGATAATGAGATGTCTATGGTTATAAGCCAGTTAGGTTTATAACCACAGGCCCGTATAATCACACCGTGTGGCCTTGTTGCTCTCTTTCTCCCTCTCCCTCTCTTGATCTCCCTCTATTGTTTTCTGAACACTTGTGCTCTGTTTTAGCCGACTCGCCTGAATGTCTTCAAGAATGACCAGGATACCTGGGACTATACCAACCCCAACCTCAGTGGGCAAGGTAACCTTGATCGCCTGCTCTCAAGCTAGACACAAACCCTTTCTTTTCCTGTTGAAGAGCACACTTCCTCCAGCTGAATTGTGTGATGTAATGCCATTTGCCTGCTGTCCAACATGGGGCCTGATTTGGGGAAGCCTGGAGGGGCAGGGCAGCCGCATCCTGGCTTCAGCACAGGGGGCTTCCCGAGCCTCCTGACTGGAGGCACAGTGGGGGTGGGTGGGTCGAGAACAGCCGCGAGGGAATTGGGGCAGCTCCGTCTCCCTGGTTGCATCTGGTCAAGTATTCCCCTCCCAGTATTGCATCTCTAGGGTGTGTGTGTGTATTGCAGCTACTAGGAGGGTTGGGGATGCAGCGGAGAGAGGAGTCGAAAAGCAGGCTGCGCTCTGATTTTACGTTCTGGGGGATCCCAGGATGGATGCTGGGGAGCTTTAACTCCTGGAAGGTCCAGAGATGACAATTCCCGCCAGTCTTAGGCCTTGTGCAGCCTTTGGCTCTGGCGCTAATCTAGCCACCTCCCTTGTGGGTCTGGAGCAGATACTGCATTTCTTCCACTCCATGGCTGGGGTGGGGTGGTGGGCAGAGGGAAAAGCGCTTCAAGGGAAATGTTTTCTGCATGCAGACTCTTGGGCTTGGGGGCTAAAGGGGGGTCTCCAATGCCATTTCCTTGAGGGGGACTGAGGAGGGGGGGTCGCTATCTGCCCTGTTTACTGCACATGTGCAGAAAAAAAGCACATTCCTTCTGTGAGGTGGGGGCAGCGCTGCCCCTCCAAGCACGACTGCAGCTTAAAACCAGGCTGGGCTTTGACAGCAGGTGTTGCCTGCGGGCTTGGCGGTTGAGTTGCTTGGCTCCATGGACCAAACAATCCTGGGGAAGCGGTTGGATTACGGGTGGGGGTGGGTGGGTGGGTGGGGGCAGGCGGGTGAGGCTCTTAACAGAGGTCACTTTTGACCCCACCCTCCTGGCGAAGCAAGCAATGGCATTACATGACTTGACATGAACATGACTCACTTTCTCCTCCAAGGTACATACTTAGGCGCTGTGCAGATTGGCAGTGGCTTAAGTTGGCAGGGCTGGGCAGTTCAGAAGCTGCCTCCCGGCTCTCTGCCCTCTCCCTCGGGCTGGGCACAAGAGGAGGGGCGATATATCTGGCCTTTCCCCAGCTCTGAACCGATTTCCCACATGACCCCGGGGGACTCGCGCGCAGCTGCCGTGGAAGTTCTGAATTGCCTGGGATCTGCCTTCTGCTAGACACTCTCTTTAACAACACTACACAGTGTAGGAGCAAAAAAACAAAAAAAACAAAGCTCAACTTTGCATTAGCTCTTCCTGGAGAAAACACGCAGCATCTTAAGTGTCACCCGAAAGGCAACAGATTGAGTTCATGTCCTCACATCAAGAACACAACACCGCCATCCGAGAGACATCTACAAGCACAGAGGGAGACAGAGAAAAAGAGAGACAGAGAGAGAGACAGAGAGAGGCTCACCAGGCCACGACATGCTTACAAAAACAAAAACAGACAAAAAAAAACCTTGAACCCAAGAAGGGAACACAGAAACTAGGAAAAAAAAACACCCGAGGGGTCTCAGACAAAGCGCGCCAGCGGTCTTAACGGAGAACGGAGTAGATCCCCGAGACCCTTCAAGACATAAGACGCTCTCCATATCAACTTGGTTTGGTTTGGGAGGGCCTCCCATTTACTCTTTTCTTGCAGTCCTCGGCTGCCGACATTTTTATCAGCGCCAAGCGGAGAGAGAGAGATTCAAAACCCCAGACCAAAAAAACCCCCAAGTCCCCGAGAGCCCCCAGTTCCCTAGAGACTGGGCGTGTTTTTCCGCTTCAGGGGCACTTGAGATTCAAGGCACACTCCATTAACAGAGGCGAGAGAGAGAGAGAGAGAGAGACACGCACACGGGAGACCTACACAGCCAGAAGCACCAAAAAAAAAAATAATCAAAACCTGTTAACAGCACATGACAAAAAAAACATCAGGAGACGCAACACGGAAGGGACACGCATTCACACCTTTTGTCATGTCCTTTTTTTCCTTGATACCATCTGAAGACAAAAAACAAAAACAAAAATCTGTGAGCCCTTTTTCATTTACATTTTTTTTAAAAAGAAATTTGATTTGTGTCAGTTTGGTGCCTTTTGACGTGACTTTGACTCTGAAACCATGTAACGCAGGGTCGCAGTGTATGTTTGATGGGACGCCATCTTTCAGAACTGTGCTTACACACTGTTGAAGCGTCCAATGGTAAGAGAAATGCAGAATATATTTGTGACAAGGGACAGTTGTACTGTAAACTCCTGCTGTAAGTAGCCCTTTTCAATCTTTGTAAAAAATGCCTGTTGAAATAAACTGCGAAGCTCTTTTACTTTTTTTTTGTTTTTAAAAAAAATATGGGAAGATTTGTATGACTTGCTTTAAATTCTTCTGTCTTTTGTAGATCGATTTGTGTTTAAAACTTGGACAAATTTTGCTTTGCTTTGCCATCTTCTTGGTCTTGTTTTAATCTTTTGAGCTCTGCTAGAGGTGGGGAGTGGGCTGGCAAGGACTTTCGTTTCCTCTTCCCCGCTGCCCTAATGTTCGAACTGGTGGTGAAATTGACTTCTGTTGATTCTTGTATATATATATATATATATATATATTTTTAAGCCTTCCCTGCTACAGGGTTAAATTTTCGGGAGGAAAGGGGGGCAGGCTTTAAGATAAGATGGAGGAGAACCTTTGTTAAGCCAGGTAGATGGTTGAGAGCAAGGCTTGGCGTGCAAGAGAGTTCTAGTTCATCAGGTTTGCTGCTTAAATAAACATCCGGAAGACACGTCAGTTCGAGGTAGTGTCAGGATCTGTCCCAAAGGGCCTCTTCCGGCACTCGGCTAACTGGGTGGACTGGGAGGAGAGTGGGTCGTACAGTGTGCCCCTGAAAAGGAAGTGTTTTTAAAACTGCCCCCCTCCCCTTTCTCCCGTGGTGGAAAGAAAAGAGACACATTCTGAGGAATCTGGACTTTTTAATATGGAGAATGCCTCGGGCCGGCTTCATGGCCTAACCAAGGTCTCCCAACCCCGGTGCCAGCCCCAGAAATCAAGGCGACTGAGCCTTTTCCAGGAGCTTCTAACGTTGGTCTGCTTTTGACAGGGGAGCCGGGCGGGAATCCAAACAAGCGCCAGAGGCAGCCTCCTCTCCTCGGGGATCATCCTGCGGAATACGGTGAGGCCCGGTCGGTGGGTGGGGCATCTCTGGCCCTCGTCTTACTTTGCCTCGGCTGACTTTGGCTTCCGCCTGCAGGAGGACCTCACGGGGGCTACCACGGCCACTACCACGACGAGGGCTACGGCCCTCCTCCTCCTCATTACGAAGGGAGGCGGATGGGGCCGCCCGTGGGGGGCCGCCACAGAGGACCCAGCCGCTACGGGCCTCAGTATGGGCACCCCCCACCTCCGCCACCCCCTCCGGAGTACGGCCCCCACGCCGACAGCCCCGTTTTGATGGTCTACGGCCTGGACCAGTCTAAGATGAACTGCGATCGTGTTTTCAACGTCTTCTGCCTCTATGGAAACGTGGAGAAGGTGAGCAACTGAGGGAGGGGCCGGTTCTGGTGGTGGCAGAGCTTCTGGTGAGCCCAGTTTGGCCTTCGTAGAATCCCAGCCTCGAACCCCTCCCGCAGTCACCCCCACACAAACAGAGAGAGTTTTGCTTCCTTTGGCCAAGGTGCTGCTGAGATCCTCCCATCCGTTGTTTGGAAAGCCCAGGTACCATCTCTGGATACCTGCCTTTTGGCTCTTCTGCCCTCTTTTGTGGTTTGAATCAAATCCTTTTTTGGTTTTTTTAAAGAATTTTTATTTTTAGAAAGACAGACAAATAAAACATAAAATATAGGACCATCTTCACTTACGTACAGCGTGTCAATTGGTTACAAGATTTTTGTGCATCCTTTCCTTAGTCCTCACAACTTCTATGAAATCACATATTATCAATCAAATATATATGTATGCATATTATCATTGTACGTCATTTATTTGACTATAACTTATTCCATCAATTTAAACGAGATATTCTAGATACTGGATTCATTTATAACAATTCATTACATCATCTTAAATCTATCCAATAATAATGTATCTTTATATTGTATTCTGTATCATTCTATAATTCTTACATTATAAAATTCTCTCGTGTCTTTCATTTCCATGTTTTTTTATCTTAACCACTGATAAAATAAATCCCATATCTTGTAATATTGTTTATCTGCTTGTTCTCTAATTCCAAATGTCGATTTACTCATTTCAGCACATTCCATTATTTTCTGAATAATCTAATAATAATCCTTTTTTTTTGTTTCAGGTGAAGTTCATGAAAAGCAAGCCCGGGGCAGCCATGGTGGAGATGGCAGACGGCTACGCGGTGGACCGAGCCATCACCCACCTCAACAATAACTTCATGTTTGATCAGAAGTTGAACGTCTGGTGAGTTCCCCCTGCTTTACTCCCAGGCCGCCTTGAGGCATTCGGGTTAAAGCCAGGAGGGCGCGACTGAGCAAGCCTGCCTCGCTTTGCCCGCAGCGTGTCCAAGCAACAAGCCATCATGCCCGGCCAGTCTTACGGTCTCGAGGACGGCTCCTGCAGCTACAAAGATTTCAGCGGCTCCCGGAACAATCGGTTCTCCACCCCGGAGCAAGC
Source organism: Thamnophis elegans (assembly GCF_009769535.1). NCBI lineage: Eukaryota > Metazoa > Chordata > Lepidosauria > Squamata > Natricidae > Thamnophis > Thamnophis elegans. Next base: position 2,263,460 of record NC_045552.1, read on the forward strand.
CGCCAAGAACCGAATCCAGCATCCCAGCAACGTGCTCCATTTCTTCAACGCGCCTCTGGAAGTGACGGAAGACAACTTCTACGAGGTGAGGATGGGGACCTGGAGTTGGCCATAATTAGGAGGGAGGGCGGAATAATTCAATAGTTTGCTTATTTGTTTATATTTTGTGTTTCTTAAGCGCTCATTCTTCCTTAGAAGGTTTAGGAAGAATCGGAGGATAAGCAAAACTTGCTATCCTTAATGTATGACGTGATGATGATGACTTTAATGCAGGGGTCTCCAACCTTGGCAGCTTTAAGCCTGGCGGACTTCAACTCCCGGAATTCTGCTTTAATGGATTCAGACAGCGTCTCTCTCCCAAATGTAGCTTCCATTCCAAAAAGCAGGAAGCAGTAATGTTAAAGGTGGGAGGGGAAACAGGCTTTAACATGATACTAGCAGAGGTTCTGGTGTGCCTAGAAGTAGCAACTGGATTGGACCCAGTTGGGCCCCTTTGCTGGTCCCCCTCAGTGGGCCCCTCTCGGGTCCTGAGCTGCTCTTCATTTGGCCCTAGAAGATGAGAACGGATTAACGCTCTTTTTTTTTTAATAAGATTTTTTTTTTATTACATAGACAACATATACACACAACAATGGAAAAACAAAAACAAAAAAGAAAAAGAGAAAAAAAAACACAAAAAAGAAAAAAAAAACCATCATCACATACAGCATGTCGATTGGTTACAGGTGTTTTAACATTTATCATTCTTATACATTTATTATTTCATTTAATAAGTTATAATTTAGTATCATTTCTTATTCCCCTACCTGTGGCAATCCATCCCAACTACATTTCCCCCCCCACACACACACCCCATATCTCTCCGTTTTATATATATATATAATACGCACAACAATTAAAAAAACACACACACAAAAAAACCACACACACACACACAACGCCGTGAAAAAACCATCATTACATATAGCATTTTAATAAGGGAATAATTGAAAACTGGTATATATATATGTAGTGACGTTTTATTGAAAAATGAAGGAATAAGATCTCTGTTTGAACGTATGAAGTACAAGGATAATAATGAACATAAGTATATTTTCTGGATTAATGCTCCTTTTTGACAGAAGTGCGAATAAGAAGCAGCATCTGTGAAGTGATTCTAACAAACATTTGGCCCCAAACAACAGTGACTTGTTCATTATTTTCCCACTGACCCAACCATTTAAATGAGCACCTTTGCTGTCTGATAATGCTTAGAAGCCCCTCTCCTTTGGACTCCTACCAATATATATTCAACCCAGCACAGAGATATACGTAAAACACAGTTCCACAATGGCTGAAAATTGTACGGGGAAGGCGGTGGCGTCTGCAGGAGCCCCTGGGAATGGGACTTGACCAAAGAGGCGAATCCTAAAGTATACATTGTTGGGATCAGGATAGTGGCTTAACGCTCCTATTACTCATGTGGCATTTTTCAGATATGCGATGAGCTGGGAGTGAAGAGACCGGCGTCCGTCAAGGTGTTTTCAGGGAAGAGTAAGTATCCCTCTTGTCTTGAGGACGCTGCTGCTTGGAAAGCAGGGACCGAGGGCCATGCAGAGTGGCTCAGGGGGACTGGAACTGTAGTCCGTCCCTCGAGAGTTGGCCCGCCCGTGTTCCAATGAAGTGGGCCTGCTCCAGCTTAACCCGTGTCTTGCTTGAAACGCCTGCAGGTGAAAGGAGCTCGTCGGGACTACTGGAGTGGGAAACCAAAGGGGATGCACTGGAGACTCTGGCTTTCCTCAACCATTATCAGATGAAAAACCCAAGTAAGCCCCTGTCGCCTTTTGTAGGTGCTGAAGGAGGAGGGGAGGCCTTGATGACGATAGGATTTGGGGGTCTCCCTGCTCTTTCCCCTTCCTCTGGCTTAATGTCAGTGGTGGTAGGGAAGAGACGCTAGTAGGTCTTAAAAACACCAACCGATTTTGACCGTGTTGGAGACCTGGCTAAATGAATCGGTTTGGAAGGAAAAAGCAGCCATGGGCACGTTCTGAACTCTGTGGCTCATCAGACCTTGGTAACTCTTTAAGGCCTGCGGAGTTCATCTCCCAGATTCACTTAACAACAGCAGGGGTTCACTTAACAACGGGGGCAAAATGGTCTTAAAATGGAGCAAAACCCAATTGTCTTTGCTTAGCCACAGAAATGTGAGGCTCAAGTTGTGAGCTCATAAATTGAGGGTTACTTATAATAGCAATAGCCCTTAGGACCAGTGTTTCTCAACCTTGGCGACTTGAAGATGTCCGGACTTCAACTCCTAGAATTCCCCAGCCAGCGAATGCTGGCTGGGGAATTCTGGGAGTTGAAGTCCGGACATCTTCAAGATGCCAAGGTTGAGAAACACTGCCTTAGACTTATATAACCGCTTCACGATGCTCTAAGCGGATTATAGAGTCAGCCTATTGCCCCCACAATCTATGTTTTTTGCTCTAAATCTGAATTCTGTGAGAGGTTCATTTGTTCAGACTCGTTTTCTGGACTATTCAGCCCAAAGTGAATCACCGTGGGAGACGTTGGGGGAAAGCTGGAGAAATGGGGTTTTTTTCCCCCCCTGTGGATGATGACGTTTCGGTTTTCGAGTAAATAGTCTGGCTTTCTCCTAGATGGGCCCTACCCCTACACCCTGAAACTCTGCTTCTCAACCGCCCAGCACGCTTCCTAATCGCTCTTCGCTTCCCGACCAAGAAGAAGACTGCTCCGTTAACTTACTTGTGTGTGTGATCTATTTTTTTTTCTTTTTGGTTGTCGTTTGGCAAAGCTCCGGTCTCCCTTTGTGTTTTTTTTTTTGTAAAAAAAGAAACCAATTAAAAAAAAAAAAGCTTAATTAGAGGCTGCCTGCAGCTGGGTCAGCTGGGAAGAGAGAAGCCCCGTGGCCATCCTGAGGACATCGAATTTTAAAAAAGCTCGTACCTGTGATATGTTCTCCCACCCCCACCCACCCCCATTCATACAATGTGTGCTGCCTGTGCTTAGTTGGCACATTTAATAAAGCTGTTTGGACAATAAATTGTTGTAAAAACTGAACCTGGAAACCCCTTCGGGAAGTGTTTGTGTGATTTGTTTTTTTGTAGAAGTGGGGCAGTCAAGTCCGCATTGAGGCTCATTTTTTCTTGAAGGGAATTACGTGGGTCTGGGTATCCCTTACCTTGTTCCCATGGAAGCCCAGGCTAAATTTAAAAAAGGGAGGTACCGTTTAACCGTTGTTGAATGCAAACCTTTTATTCTTTTCCCGGCTTCATTGTCTGCTGGGCGGCTTTATAATTTAAAGAAGGGAGCAGGGAGATGTTACTAAATATATGCCACATTATGCAATGCAGTGTCGAACGCTACTGCAGCGTTCATGCTTAGTTTTAGCTTTTCTGGGCTTAAAGAACGAAGTCCCAAAGGTGCTTTTTTCAGGAGGCAACTGGACTTCCTTGTTTTTTCTTTGAAGGTGTTTCACTTCTCATCCAAGAAGCTTCTGTTCAGCTCTGACAGGATAGGGCTAGGGCAGTGGTTCCCAAACTTGGCAACTTTAAGACTTGTGGACTTCAACTCCCGGAATTTTCCAGCCAGCTGTGGGAGTTGAAGTCCACAAGTCTTAAAGTGGCCACGTTTGAAGACCTCTTGTCTTATAATGAGACAACCTTGCGGACATCACCAAGCAAACTCCAAAGGTTCAGACACTACCCAGAACTTCACAGTTGAAATCCTGAGCTTCAGACCTTCTCTTCGATTGCAGTGGTTCCCAAACTTGGCAACTTTAAGACTTGTGGACTTCAACTCCCGGAATTCTCCAGCCAGCAGAGCTGGCTGGAGAATTCCAGGAGTTGAAGTCCACAAGTCTTAAAGTTGCCAAGTTTGGGAACCACTGGGCTAGGATTATGTCTATAAGTCCAGTTGCCTCCTGAAAAAAGCACCTTTTGAGACCACCCTGGCCTGGATGACAGAGAATCTCCACGGAATGTAAGGCCGAGCATCTTTGCTACCTTTATTTAAAAATAAAAACACCCTACACTGACTTCCTTCAAAACCAGCATTTAAAACATTTTGGGAATGGCAAAAAAAACTCCTGAACGTCTGAGAGCTGCCAATGCTTATGCCAAGGGGGAAGAGGGTAAAAATGCTTCCAAAGAGGAAGGATGTGGTCGTGTGTCTCTGGCTGCCGTTTTTGGACCTTTTTATCTAAACATTTTTGCATGAGTGGAAGTTTTGTCTAAAGCAGTGGTTCCCAAACTTGGCAACTTTAAGACTTGTGGACTTTAACTCCCAGAATTCTCCAGCCAGAAGAGCTAGATGGAGAATTCTGGGAGTTGAAGTCCACAAGTCTTAAAGTTGCCAAGTTTGGGAACCACTAGTCTAAAGGCCTTTTTTTACAAGGGAAGATTATTTTCCTCCATGGAGTTTCCAATTTTTTGGGTTAGATTTAAGCCATTTTTAGATCGAAAAATAATTTCCAGCCTTCTGAGATAAGGGAATTCTGGGAGTTGAAGGCCACCCATCTTAAAATCGCTGAGGTTCATGGGATAGGAGGCGGGGAGGGGGTGTGTCTCTGCGCCACTTGTTTTTTTTTTTTTTTTAAATGGGACTACAACTCCCAGCAGCCTCCCTGCCAGCCACGCTTGACAGAAGTCTGCGGACGCGGCTTTCCTACTTTCGGCCACGAGGGGGCGGCCGAGGAGGATCGGCTCCTTCCCTATCCGGCTACAGAGGCGGAGCGCGGAAGCGGCGCCTCCTTGCGGAGAGGAGAACGGAGCCCGTCTAGCCGCAGCCGCTCACTGGTGGCGCCCGTCCCTCTGCCCTCGCCTGCGGTAGGAGAGAGCCGAGAGCCATGGCGGTGGCGGCGTCGGGGGTCCTCGGGGGGCTGCTTCGGAGGCGTGAGTGGGCTTGTTCTCCCCGGTCCCTCCCCGCTCCTTTCCTGCGCTTTCAGACCCTTCTTCCCCCTGCCCCCTGGGGGGGGGTGTCCCATCACCCACTCCCCTGCTTCTCTTGCTGACCCCCCCCCAAACCCTCCCTGCCCCTCTCCCCCCTCCTCACCCCAACTCAGCCTCCCAAGGCCTTGGACCTCAGTGCCCATCATCCTCAGCCGGCCAGGGAGAAGCCAGCTTGCTCTGGAGGGGCCCCTGCACAGCTTGCCAGGGGTTTTGCAGCTTCTGGAAGTGGGGCAGTGGGCAGGGTGGGGGGGGTTCCTCCCTTACCTTCTCTGCAAGCCATGTTGGCTGGCTCCTTCTGCCCCCCCCCTCCCATACCCCCCCAAAATCCCCAGCAGGTGTCTTTGAGCCCCCCCCCTCCCAGGAATTCCCAGGAGAGGGTCCTCCTCTCTCCAGGTAGTCCTCGACTTACAACCATTCGTTTAGTGACCGTTTTCCAGCACCTGAAAAACAAAGGGATATCGCTCTTTTAAAGACGTCTGACCGTTGCGGCTTCCCCCCCCCCATGGTCAACCTTCAGACACTTGGCTCCTCTTTATGACGGTCGCAGTCACCCTGGGTCAGGCGATTCCCCTTCTGGCGACTTTCTGACGAGTCGAATGAGGCATCTGGATTCACTTCCAACTTCACCGTGTGACTGACTGAATCAGCAAATCAGTGATTTGCTTAACGATGGTGGTGAAAGGTTTCGCTTAACGACGGTGCCTCGGAAAACAGGGCGAAACTCCCTTTAACAAATGCCTCGCTTAGCAACGGAAGTGTTGGGCTCGGTTGGGGTCGTAGGTCGAGGACCAGCTGACCTTGCTGTTTGAACCCCTCTGAATTTGCAGCCTTTTTGGAGCTGATGCCCCCCCCACCCCCTTCTGCTCCTTCCTGCTTCCATTGCTGCCCCACCCTGCTCTTCTTCCCACCCCCATATATATATTTTTCTGCCTACGTGCAACCTGCAGCTTCTCTCCCTTGTGAGGAATCAGGCTGCTCTGTTTATCTCTTTTGCCTGTGGTGGAATTGCAACATGGAACAGGACAGGCAGGATGTTTTCCCAGGGAAAAAAAAGTGCATGGGCGCCTGCGAAGGGAGGGAGGCTGGGAATGCGAGTGGGTGGGCTTAAGAGCCATCAGGGTCTGCCCTTCCCTGGGATCTCCTCCTTCGCCAGAAACTCTTCTTATTCTGCAGGGAAAAAGCCCCTTCCCTCCTCCTCCTCCTCAGCGAGGTTTGCAATAGCAGTTAGACTTATATACCGCTTCATAGGGCTTTCAGCCCTCTCTAAGCGGTTTACAGAGTCAGCATATCGCCCCCCACAGTCTGGGTCCTCATTTCACCCACCTCGGAAGGATGGAAGGCTGAGTCAACCTTTGAGCCGGTGAGATTTGAACCGCCGAACTGCAGATAACAGTCAGCTGAAGTGGCCTGCAGTACTGCACCCTAACCACTGCGCCACCTCGGCTCTTCAGCCCAATCCCTTGTGCTGGAACTTTCCTGAAGAATTCTTTGGTTTCTAGATGTGGTCCCATCTCTCCTTTGGGGTGTCCCGGCCACAGCAGTGTGTCTTGAAGAGAACAGAAAGGTACAGCTAGTCCTCGACTTACAACAGTTCATTTAATGACCGTACAAAGTTACAACATCACAGACAGAAGAGACATGATTTAATAGCAATAGCAATAGCAATAGCAGTAGACTTATATACCGCTTCATAGGCCTTCAGGCCTCTCTAAGCGGTTTACAGAGAGTCAGCATATTGCCCCCGTTAATGACCGTTCAAAGTTACAACGTCACAGACAAGAGAGACTTAACGACTGTTTTTCCCACGGAAGACTGTTGCGGCATCCACACTCACACGATCCGAATTCAGATGCTTGGCAACTTTCTCGTATTTATGACAGTCGCAACGTCCCCGGGGGTCACTTTCTGACCAGCAAAATCAATGGAGGAATCCAGATTCATTAAACAACAATTGTGGGACTCATTTACCAACGGCAGGCATTCACCAAACAGCAGTGGCAAGAAAAGTTGCAAAACGGGGCAAAAAAATAAATAAATTCACTTCGCAACTGTTCCGCTTAGCAAAATTCGCTCAACGGTTTCGCTTGGCATAAATTTTGGGACTCAATTGTGGTCGTAACTCGAGGACTCCCTGTAGGTAGGTCCCTCGTGCTCCTGCGGGGAAGAATCTTAAGGCTTTAGGATTCTTGGAAATCTCCCAGGGAGTTTCTGTGGCTGAGCAGGGGGTGAGGGGGGGAAGAGGGGCTTAGATAGAATCAAGGCTTGGAGGCAGGGAAGTGGGGTCTTCATATGACCACGACATACCGTATTTTTCGGAGTATAAGATGCACCACGATTTTGAAGAGGTAATTTTTAAAAAAAGTTTTTTTTAACTCTGCAGGCCTCCCAAATCCTCTACACGCCTCATTTTTTGCAAAAAAAACCAAGGGGGGGGGGGATGCAGAAGCTTTGGGAGGCTTGTAGAGTGCTCCTGGGGGCTGGCGGAGGGGGTGTGGTGGGCAAAAACAGGCAAAACCAGCCCGGTTTTTTTGCCCATTTTTGCTCTCCTGATGCCCCAGGAGCACTTTGCAAGCCTCCCAAAGCTTCTGCACGTCCATTTTTGCAAAGGGGGCAGGATTTCGGAAGGCCAAAAATGCTGTATTCAGTGTATAAGACATAACCCATATTTTCACCCTCTTTTTTGGGGGGAAAAAGGTTATACTCCGAAAAATACGGTAAGTCAGACCTCCCGCATTTCAGGGTTTCAGCCCCACTGGATTCACCAGGGAGTTATTTTGTTGGTTTGCGATACCAGTAGAGAGCCCTGATTCTCACCTTTGGCAGGTAGAAGATGCCAAACCTGTAAATCGATGTTTCTCAACTTCAGCGATCTTCAAACTTGCCAAGGTTGAGAAACCGAGATTTAGAGGTTGCCTAAGTCTTAATTATTCCCAGGTGTTGAATAATCCAGCAGTAGAAAGGAAGTCAGGAGGCTCCCAGGGACGACAATATAAACGAAACATCCATCCATTTTAAGCTCAACCATCATCCTGACCCCGAGCCTGGGAGGAGAGCCAAGTCCTCAGGAAGGAGCTTCCCGAAGGACACGGGATTTTAAGCCCCTGGATCTCTGGGGCCAGCCCTTTCCAGAGGTCCCGCTAGATCAGGGGCCCTTTTCTGACTTGTGGACTTCAACTCCCAGGATTCCTGAGCCAGCCAGCAAGTTCTGTGTGTGTGCGAGTGTGTGTTTTTTTAAATCCATCAGCAAGCATGGCTGGCTCTGGAATTCTGGGAGTTGAAGTCCACAAGTTATGAAAGGGTTCCTCTACCCTGGGGTCTCCAACCTTGGCTACTTTACGACTTGTGGACTTCAACTCCCAGAATTCCTCAGGCCAGCTTTGCTCCTCATTCTCGCACTAGATTGGGGGGGGTCTCCAACCTTGGCAACTTTACGACTTCTGGACTTTAACTCCCAGTGTCAGATCCTCTCCATTAGATAATTAGGAAAGAAAGACCACGAGACTCCATGAGTAGAAATCAAGTGTACTTTTACTAATTATAAATGATTAAAGGCATAGCGAAGCGAAGTCTGAGTATTTAGGCGCGAAAGCGATGGATATATAGAATAGCCCATTCCCCACCCCTTGGCATCACAGTTACAGTCCAATCATAATTCTCTCAAGTGTCAGGTGTGAGATAACTTCAAAAGGCATCACGAAGATGGAATGTCGGTGCCGTTAGTCCTGGCGGGAATCTCCTACGCAGGCGTAGTCCGACAGGCAGCTGAACTCCAGAACCTTCCTCCAGCACAAAGAGTAACCCCTCCCAAATACCATGCCCTCCCTCCCCGTTTCATGGCAGTCGAAGCAACAGCAAAGCAGAGGCTGACACCCAGAATTCCTCAGCCAGCAAAGCCCACGAGTCATAAAGTTGCCAAGGTTGGAGACCCCCCCCCCAGTCTAGATGACACTGGTTTATTGGGCAGCCAAAACTCAACCTGACCCCACCGTTCTGCCTGCACGCATGGAGTTTGCACCTGAGTACAGGTGGATTCCTTCGAGGACCTTCCTTTCGGGACGAAGCTCGGCCCTCAGTTGCTTTTTTCACCGTCCATTCACCCACTGTCCATTCCCCCCCCGCCACTGCAGCCGAGGTGGTGCAGTGGTTAGGGTGCAGTACTGAAGGCCACTACAGCTGACTGTTATTTGCAGTTCGGCGGTTCAAATCTCACCGGCTCAGGGTTGACTCAGCCTTCCATCCTTCCGAGGTGGGTGAAATGAGGACCTGGATTGTTGTTGGGGGCGATATGCTGACTCTGTAAACCGCTTAGAGAGGGCTGAAAGCCCTATGAAGCGGTATATAAGTCTAACTGCTATTGCTATTGCTATCTTCCCAGATCTCTCCGTTCATCCTGCTTCCTGCCGCGGCTTCAGAATCATGGCCTCAAAGCCGCAGCAGCAGCAGCAGCAACAGCCGCCGCCTAATTCCTTGCCCGCCTACGAGACCTTGAAGTTGGAACGGGTCCGCGAGAAAGTGCTGCACGTAGAGATCAACCGGCCGGAGAAAAGGAACGCCATGAATGTCGCCTTTTGGAGGTAACGGGAAATCGGATTTCGTTGCGGCGCTGACAGGAGTTCTGGGACGGAGGGAGGCACGGCGGGAGAAGCCTCGGAGGCGTCTGGCCTGGCTTTTAACCCGCCATCCTTATCGTGCTCGGAGTAGCCAAACCGAAAATGAGGCACAGGTGGTCCTCGACTTACGACCGCAATGGAGCCCGGAATTTTATGTCGCTAAGCGAGAAATGGGTGACGTGAGGTTGATCCCATTTGATGACTTTGCTTGCCGCAGGGGTTCAGGGAATCCCCGCGGGTTGTTAAGTTAGTGACACGGTCATTAAGTGAATCCGGCTTACCCGTTGACTGTGCTTGTCAGAAGGTCGCAAAGATTGATCACATGACCCCGGGACGCTGCAACCGTCATAAATAGGAATCAGTCATATGAATCAGTCAAGCATCCGAATGTAAATCATGTGACCACGCGGGTGCTGCGATGGTCGTAAGTGTGAAAAATGCTCATAAGTCCCTTTTTTCAGTGCCGTTGTAACTTTGGTCACTAAATGAACTGTACTCAGTGAGGACTACCTGTGGTGGTACTTCTTTTTTTTTAATGAGGATTAATCGGGGAAGACTAAGGCACGATTGCTCTGCCCCATTGGTCCTGGGCCTTCAGTGTCCCAGATAAACGCCTTTGGTCACTACACTGTTTCAAGTCCAGGTAGTCCTCGATTTACAACAATTCACCTAGTGACCGTTCGAACTTACAGAGGCACTGAAAAAAGTGATTTATGGCTGTTTTTCACCCTTACGACCATGCATCATCATCCCCATGGTGATTGACATTTGGATGCTTCACCATTGGTTCATATTTATGACGGTTGCCGTGTCCCCGGCGTTACGTGATCTCCTTTTTGCGACCTTCAAAGTCAAAAGGGAGGCCAGATTCACTTAACAACAATGTCAGAGTTTTGGCAGCGTGACTATTATATGAGATAAGCCCAGGAGCACAATACAACACACAGCCTTTAGACAATTAATAGTGGTTTATATATACAGTACATATATACAGACATACATACGGTAGATAAATCCCTTACCACTCAGCTACGGACACAAGGAGAGAAACGAGATACACGACGAGAAAGAAACGCCCTCTAATGGCCACCTATATATATAGACGCCTCTTAAAAGGGAAATGACTTGTGTGGACCCCATCAGAGCCTTAAACTGGTGATACCTATATTGCTGAATCACCCTCATTGCATCAGCTTCCGGTTTACAGCTTATAACCTTACATCAGCTGGCAGCTATTAAATCCTCAGTAGCTGCCATTACTAATTTTACAAGTGTGGCAATTCGCTTCACAAAAGCCGTACGACGGGGCAAAACTCTCCTAACAGATTTCTCACTCGGCAACAGAAATGTTGCGGCCATAAGTCTGTATTTGTGAAAAATCTAAGCCAGCCCTCTACCTCCAAGGTTCTCAGTCCGACGTGCTCTCCTCTTGTCATAGAGAGATGGTGGAGTGCTTCAACAAGATTGCCCAGGATTCTGAATGCCATGCAGTGGTGATCTCGGGAGCTGGGAAAATGTTTACTTCAGGTAAGAAGGACGGAGGCGTTACATCCGAGCGAGCCCTCCTCCTTAGATCAGGAAAATCTAGCAAGGAGCTCCCTGGGGTAGACCTCTTGGGGTCTTTCTCTTGGAAAGGATTTCTGTCTGCAAGGAGAATGAATCCTTCCCTTCCCCACCATCCCGTCGGAGCTGAAGAAGCTTCTCGGATGAGAAGCGAAACATCTTCAGAAGAAAGAACAAGAAAGTCCAGTTGAAAATAAAAGCACCATTGGGGCAGCCATTGACCTGGAGGGCTGAGAATCCCCCTAGACCAGTGTTTCTCAACCTTGGCAACTTGAAGATGTCTGGACTTCAACTCCCAGAATTCCCCAGCCAGCATTCGCTGGCTGGGGAATTCTGGGAGTTGAAGTCCGGACATCTTCAAGTTGCCAAGGTTGAGAAACACTGCCCTAGCCGTTTCAGATCAAACTTTAAATGCTATCAGAATTCAATTTACACAATGACTCTTAAGTGATCCTTTAGCTCAGTTCTGCGTATTGGGAAGTTGCAGTTTATACTGCAAATCACATTTAGGGATTCTTTCCAAAGTTTAAAGAGAGAGGGTGGGGAAGGCAATCCCGAGTTTTAAGGAGAAATGTGAGTACTTTAATAAACACCTGCAAGATACAGTCACAATTTTGCTTGTGCTGCTGAGTGAGTCCAATAAGTAGCAAAATTGGATGCAAAATTTGGTCCCACCAGCTTTGGAGAAACTTCCAGGGTCCAATGATCTCCCAGATAGGTCCCAAAGTTTTGCAGCCTCGTTTTGGGGAGTTGAGGAATGCATTTAACAAATAACGCAGTCCGTGGGGGCTTAATTAGCTGAGGGCTGCCAGGTAAACATGGCTTAGAGTGTGAATAGGCAGGTGTTCAGTGATTGAGCTAGAAGTCTAGAGTGTTCTGACCGAGGCTTCCCAAGAGCATGAAGCAAACTCCTTGTCCCTTTTATTAATTGATTGTGAATTCTGCGCATTCACATCCAGCAAAGTCTTTCAAGGGAGGATTTACAGTCACAGACCTTATCTGGCTTGGGAGGATTTACAGTCACAGACCTTATCTGGCTTGGAGAGCTGCCAGGCCGATATCTGCAAAACTTGGCAAGGAGTCTTGGAGAGTCACGAACCAATGAAGAGAACTAATGGTCTCCTGCAAACGCCACTCCCCTTTTGCTCCTCTTTTATTTCCTCTGGGAGGGGCCATTCACCGTCCACCTGTGGCCTTACTCCCAAGTCGACCCCTGTTCTTAAGCTGTTCCCTTTGTCTAGTCACTCTGCGCATGGGCACACTGGGAACAGGCTCCAGCTGTTCTTCTGCCCCACTGATGTCCGACTCCGAAGGCAGCTGATAACTGTCAGACGGCCCTGGCCCCCTCTCTGCCTCCGACACAGAGCCCTCATCCGAGCCTTCCCCAGACTCCAGGACTGGCCCATCTTCCTCCCCAACCTCCCCACTGTCCGAATCTGCCGCTAGCTCCATTGGCCGCTGGTGAGCCACAACATAGAGCCACTCCTGTTGTTCTCCATCCCTGCCCCTCCACAGGCATCGACCTCATGGAGATGGGCAGCGTTTTTCTGATGGCAGAAGGTGACGACGTGGCTCGGAAGGCTTGGAACATCCACAAGCAGATCCGTGACTACCAAGAGTCCTTCACGGTCCTGGAGAAGGTGCCTGGGTTGAGGGGCTGGGGTTGGGCCGGTGTGCCAGAAAACCGCTTCCACCCGGACTTACTGTCCCCTCTGCTTTGCAGTGTCCCAAGCCCATCATTGCGGCCGTCCACGGGGCCTGCATCGGAGGAGGTGAGCCCCCTACCTCAGTCAGGGCGTGTCTGAACCTGGAACTTCAAGTCGCTTCAGTTCCTGGAATTGGGCTGCAGAGGTGGGCTGCGGGGTTCACCGACAAAACCGTGCCCGACTGAACCGCGTCGCTGACGTCATCAACAGGGCGACAACAGCGCGGAGACAGAAGCACGCTGTAAACCCTAAACCTAAAATTAACCCCTAAACCTAAACCTAACCCCCCTAAACCTAACCCTAAACCTAACCCTAAACCTAACCCTAACCCTAAACCTAACCCTTAACCTAACCCTAAACCTAACCCTAAACCTAAACCTTAACCTAACCCTAAACCTAATCCTAACCCTTAACCTAACCCTAAACCTAATCATAACCCTTAACCTAAACCTAACCCTTAACCTAACCCTAAACTTAACCCTTACCTTAAGTTGAATTGGCTTGCTTTCAAAGCACTATTTAAAGCGCCCTTCTTTCTCCGCGCTGGCTGTTGTCGCCCTCTTGATGACGTCAGCGACGCGGTTTAGTCGAGCGCGGTTTAGTCGAGCGCGGTTTTGACGGGTCACGGGGCTGCGGAATCGGCCAAACTCCAGATTCTGCACTGTTTGAATTCCAGGAGCTAAACAGTAGGATCTTGCTTTGCACAAGGGGTGCAGGTCTTAAACTGGTGCCATTAATTCAGTGTTTCTTAACCTTGCTCCTTTTTAAAACATGAATATGATTAATCAAGATGGCCAAGTGTCTGGATTTAAAATAAATTTAGGGAAAACAAAGATACTAGTTAAAAATATGAATACTAATCAAAGGGAAGAATTAGAAGTAATGACAGGATGTGAGATATTTAAAAAGGTTAAATATCTAGGAGTCTACATCTCAATCTCAAATGGGGAACTATATAAGTATGATTATGAGCCACTATGGCGTAGCATATAGAGAGAGATGAAAAATTGGGAAAAAATTACAATTATCCTTGTTGGGAAGAATATAAAGCCTCATCTTGTTATCTCTTTGCCAGGCCAACACTAAGAATGTTTGTGTGATTTTAGTGTCGGCCTTGCTGGAATTCTGCTCTCATTTAATCTATGAGTAAAATTGGAATTCTGGAAGGAGAAGGATGTTGGTTTTTTTCCTGGCTGACGCATCGGGGATGTGGGGTTTTAATAGGTGTTTTATTCTTCCTGCTCACGGAAGAAAGGAACGCTGCCTCTTAGATACCCCACTACCCAGGGGTGAAATTCAATTTTTTTTTGAAAAAATTGTGGGCGTGGCTTGGTGGGCGTGGCAGGGGAAGGATCCTGCAAAATTCCCATCCCCTCCCAATCAGCTGGGGCTTGGGAGGCAGAGAATAGATGGGGGCGGGGCCAGCCACGGGTGGCATTTGCCGGTTCTCCGAACTACTCAAAATTTCCGCTGCCGGTTCTCCAGAACCTGCTGAATTTCACCCCTGCCTCCTCCTTCGTCATGAGCCGAGGTGGCGCAGTGGTTAGAGTGCAGTACTGCAGGCCACTTCAGCTGACTGCTATCTGCAGTTCGGCGGTTCAAATCTCACCGGCTCAAGGTTGACTCAGTCTTCCATCCTTCCGAGGTGGGTGAAATGAGGACCCGTATTGTTGGGGGCGATATGCTGACTCTGTAAACCGCTTAGAGAGGGCTGGAAGCCCTATGAAGCGGTATATAAGTCTAACTGCTATTGCTATTGCTATGAACCTCGGCTTTTTAAAAGCAGTTTCCCAAAAAGGCGAATGCCCTGCAACTCGGGCCATTTTGATGCTGCAGCATTATGGGCTACTGAGTCTTCTTCCAAGCTGTCACCGCACTTGAGTCCCTGGGGGTAGGCAGAGGACAGGTGATGCGGGATCTTCCTGGAAGGTGGGCTGGGTGGGCCCTGAGCCTGGCCCCTCCTTCGCCTTGTGTTGCTGGGGGGGGGAGGGGAAGAAAGAGGGGATAGAAAAGTGGAAAACGAACTCTGGCTCTTGTTCCTTCCCAGGTGTGGATCTCATCTCGGCCTGCGATATTCGCTACTGCACACAAGACGCTTGGTTCCAGGTGAAGGTGGGTTTGCCCCAGGCACAGTTTAGAAACGTCTGGTTGATAAGCACCAATGACGCTAACAAGGCACAGATATACAGCCGGTCCTCAACTTGGGACGACAGCTGAGCCTAACATCTCTGTTCTTAAGTGAGACATTGGTTAAGCGAGTTGCGGCCCAGAGGTGGGTAGAGCCGAGGTGGCGCAGTGGGTAGAGTGCAGTACTGCAGCCACTTCAGCTGACTGCTAGTTCAGCAGTTCAGCGGTTCAAATCTCACCGGCTCAGGGTTGACTCAGCCTTCCATCCTTCCGAGGTGGGTGAAATGAGGACTCAGACTGTGGGGGGCGATATGCTGACTGTAAACCGCTTAGAGAGGGCCGAAAGCCCTATGAAGCGGTATATAAGTCTAACTGCTATTGCTATTGCTATTTGACGACCTTTCTTGCCTACGTTGTTAAGGGAGTCCCTGCGGTTGATAACTTAGTAAACCAGTCGTTAAGTGAATCTGGATTCCCCGTTGTCTTAGCTCGTTAGAAGGTCGTAAAAGGGGATCACGTGACTTTGGGGACACAACGACGGTCATAAGTATGAACCAGTTGCCAAGCGTCTGAATGTTGATCACATGATGGGGGGGGAATGAGGCCAAGTGTGAAAAATGTGTCATAACTCCCTTACTCCGTTGTAACTTCGAATCGTCCCGAAATGAGCGGTAACTCAAAAGACTGCTGGGTTTCCAAATTGCTTCCTACTGGTGCGCTGTTGTGCGCACACAATGCTTCTGCGCATTCAGAAGAATGCGCATGCGCAGAAGCGTCCGGGCAGGGAGGCAGAGCCTCCTGCCGCTGCTACTACCGGTTTGCCCAATCTGCTGGATTCCCTTCCTCGGTCTCTTGTCTTTTTCTTCTCGTACACACAAAGAACATACATGAATACACGTATGTTTATTCCAGGCCACAGGCTTACCAGATACGGGTTTATTCAGATGGGAAAAACAGCCGATTTCACCCTTTGGGCTGGCATTGCAAAGTGGCACCTGGGTATTATAAGGGCCGGGGTGGATGTCCACATCACCCTTGGGAGTAAATCAGCGGATGAATCACTGGTTCCACCACAAAACCGCGCTCGACGAAACCACGTAGCTGACGTCATCAACAGGGCGACAACAGTGCGGAGACAGAAGCACGCTGTAAACGCTAAACCTAAAATTAACCCCTAAACCTAAACCTAACCCTAAACCTAACCCTTAACCTAACCCTTAACCTAACCCTAAACCTAATCCTAACCCTTAATCTAACCCTAAACCTAACCCTAACCCTTAATAGCAATAGCAATAGCAGTAGACTTATATACCACTTCATAGGGCTTTCAGCCCTCTCTAAGCGGTTTACAGAGAGTCAGCATATTGCCCCCAACAATCCGGGTCCTCATTTTACCCACCTCGGAAGGATGGAAGGCTGAGTCAACCCTGAGCCGGTGAGATTTGAACCGCTGAACTGCTGATCTAGCAGTAGCCTGCAGTGCTGCATTTAACCACTGCGCCACCTTGGCTCTTAAACTAACCCTAAAGCTAACCCTAACCCTTAACCTAACCCTAAACCTAACCCTTACCTTAAGTTGAATCGGCTCGCTTTCAAAGCGCTATTTAAAGCGCCCTTCTTTCTCCGCGCTGGCTGTTGTCGCCCTGTCGATGAGGTCAGCGACGCGGTTTAATCGGGCGCGGCTTAAGTCGAGCGCGGTTTTGACGGGTCACGGAATCACCACCTCCTTGTGTCTCCTTTCTTCAGGAAGTGGATGTCGGGCTGGCAGCCGACGTTGGTACATTGCAGCGTTTGCCACGCATCATTGGAAATCGGAGGTGAGGCCTTCGCTTCCTGTCGGCTCGGCCGTCTTCCGGGTTTTGCAGGACAGGAAGTGTGTCTTCCCCTACTTTGGAAAGGGGCCGTTGGAATTTTTCTCTGGCCTAAAAGAGCCAGGCACATCGAGCCCATCATTTGCGCAGATGATCTGCATCTGAGATTTGGGGTATTTTGGAAGCCCCCTATGAACCGCCACCTCAGCACATCAAGGGAAGCCCGCTACGTGTGCTGGAAGTGGGGGTCAGAGGTCAATTCCCCAAATATAGTCTGGGGATGGGCAAACAATCGGGTCTCCGCGGTTCCTTCTGTCCAAACAAACCCTGCCTGCTTGTGACTCAGTTCTCCCTGGTTTAACATTTTTATTGAGTTATAAAATATTACAAGATATAAAAAATGCCAAAGTAAACAGGAAGAAGGTGGGGAGGAAGAGAGGGAAGAGAAGTGTAGAAGGATTAGGAAAAAAGAAAAAGAAGCATTCGCTATCCGACTCTGTTGCAGTAAAATAAGGCGTTAACATCAAATCGCAACTTTCTGCTTTTCCTTTTCCTATTTTGCAGATTTTTTCCCCTTTCTACAACACCTTACAGTCATTACATCAACTGTCATGTCATCATACCTGTACATGTATATAATATTTTGCTTCTATATTTACACACCTTTATACACAGTTCTATATATAGTTTTTTGGCTTAATTAATTTTATTCTTGTTTTGCAGCCATTTGTACCAATTGTTCCAAATTTCATAATATTCCGACTCTTCTTTATCTTTTAATTTCAGTGTTAATTTGTCCATCTCTGCACAATCCAAAGTTTTTTTTATACCTGTAGATGTATATAATATTTTGCTTCTATATTTACACACCTTTATACACAGTTCTATATATATTTACATATAGTTTTTTTGGCTTAATTAATTTTATTCTTGTTTTGCAGCCATTTGTACCAATTGTTCCAAATTTCATAATATTCCGACTCTTCTTTATCTTTTAATTTCAGTGTTAATTTGTCCATTTCTGCACAATCCAAAGTTTTTTTTAATCACTGATTCGTCCGAGGGGGTATTATTTTGTTTCCAGCATTGGGCAAATGCTATTCTAGCTGTAGTTAGCAGATGTGTTAATATGTACTTAATTTTCTTTGTATATTTCCCTTTGATTATTCCCAGTAGAAAGATTTTGGGTTTGTATTTTATCTGTTCCCCTGTAATTTCTTGCACCCATTTCCAAATTTTTGCCCAATATTTTTGTGTTTCCGGGCAGGTCCACCATATGTGATAATAAGTCCCTTGTCCTTTTTTACACTTCCAGCAGGTCGGCTTCATGTTTAGCCAATCTTGTTGGTGACAAATGCCAACGATAAAACATTTTGTATATATTTTCTTTAAGTGCTGCTGATCGTGTAACTTTTTGCTTTTTCATCATAATATGAACGAGCCATTTCTGTAAAGCTCTTAGCAATCGGTAAAACCCAAGATCAAAGTTCAGAAGTGGTTTCGAAAGCACGAGGTTCAGAAGTGGTTTCCGTGTGGAAACACAAGTATTTATGTTCTTCTCTTTAATCAAAGTGGCCGATTTTGCCATCCATCAACTTCTGCAACCATTCATCTACGTTAGGAATCGAAGTGTCTCTCCATTTTTGTGGATTCAGCAGTCTTGCTGCTGTCAACCTATATAGTTGACAAAGTTCTTTTTTTCCCCCTCCAGTTCTTTTTCCGTTAAGACGTGACCGAGGTCTCTTTTAACCCACTGTTGACCATCTCTTTCCAGCCTAGTGAACGAGCTGGCTTTCACTGCCAGGAAACTGATGGCTCCAGAAGCGGAGAGCTGTGGCCTTGTCAGGTGGGTTTGCCTTGAAGCCGAGTCTGGGGGCTGTGGATGTTTCTCAGTCTTGTAGTTCCCACTCGGAGAGCCCCCTTGTCAGAACCAGCTCCCTGATTTTCCCATCTCGTTGGGGCAGGAAACTGGGAAATATTTTCTCCAATAGAATAAAATTGAAACAGAAACAGAATAGCGGAGTTGGAAGGGGCCTTGGAGGTCTTCTAGTCCAACCCCCTTGCTTAGGCAGGAAACCCTACACCACTTCAGACAAATGGCTATCCAACGTCTTCTTAAAGACCTCCAGTGTTGGAGCAGCCAAAACTTCTGGAGGCAACTTCTGTTCCACTGATTAATTGTTCTCACTGGCAAGAAATTTCTCCTTAGTTAGCAATAGCAGTTAGACTTACATACCGCTTCATAGGGCTTTCAGCCCTCTCTAAGCGGTTTACAGAGTCAGCATATCGCCCCCACAGTCTGGGTCCTCATTTCACCCACCTCGGAAGGATGGAAGGCTGAGTCAACCTTGAGCCGGTGAGATTTGAACCGCCGAACTGCAGATAGCAGTCAGCTGAAGTGGCCTGCAGTGCTGCACTCTAACCACTCGCGCCACCTCCGCTCTTAGTTCTAGGTTGCTTCTCTCCTTGATTAGTTTCCAATTAGTTAGCCCCCATCTTTTTAAAAAAATGAAATCCTAAATATTATCTTGAGTCTTCCTTGCCCAGTTGCAAAAGATCCTCACCTCCTGCCACGATGTTTTCTAGATGTTTTCACAGAGGCGCCCCCAGAGCTGTGTGCTTTTCATTCTCCCACAATTGTCTGGCATTCCCCGTCTTTTCTGTAGAAGATTTCCTGGCTGTTTTTTGGTGCAGTGGTTAGGGTGCAGTACTGCAGGCCACTTCAGCTGACTGCTATCTGCAGTTCAGCAGTTCTAATCTCACCAGCTCTAGGTTGACTCAGCCTTCCATCCTTCCGAGGTGGGTAAAATGAGGACCCGGATTGTTGTTGGGGGCGATATGCCGACTCTGTAAACCGCTTAGAGAGGGCTGAAAGCCCTATGAAGCGGTATGTAAGTCTGACTGCTATTGCTATTCTCCCCATCCAGGAACTAAACAGGCTTAGCTTTCCAGACCAAGCAAAGTTGAGCGAACACCATCATCTTCTCAACAACTGCAAACAGGAGAAATATAATTAATTCCACCAGCTTTGCTGGCTGGGAAATTCTGGGAGTTGAAGTCCATCCCTCTTAAAAGTTGCCAAGTTTCAGAAACAATGAGCTGAAGTAGATTCTCGAGCGAGAGCGTAAATTTTTTTCTCCGACTTCCCTCGGACTGAGAAAGAAAAGGAGGATTGGCAGCCCTTCCCTGCCTGGGGGGCCTTTAAAGTTTATTTAGACTCTTCCCTCAAATCCAAGGCTTGGGCTGGAGGAAGCGTCCAAAAATCTCAGAAATCCCTCTGCCTTCCTTTCCCAGCCGGGTGTTCCGCGATCACGAGACGATGCTGCAGAGCGCCTTTGATTTGGCCACCGAAATTGCCAGCAAGAGCCCGGTCGCGGTGCAGGGGACAAAAATGAACTTGGTTTACTCCAGAGACCACTCGGTGCCCGATGGCTTGAAATACATGGTGAGTGGTGGGCGTCTTTATACGTGCAGCTGGTGGACTGTGTATCGGAACGTCTTGGGCATTTGGGAATAACAGAGTTGGAAGGGACCTCGGAGGTCTTCTAGTCCCTTCCTTCTCTGCTCTTCTATTCCATCCCATCCTATTCTGACCCACCTCGTTCCACACCAAAGCACACTCTGAGTCAGAGATAAATTACAGCATTTAATTAACAGACAGACAGGTCTTTGACAGCAACCCAGCACAGACAAGCTTGGGCAGCAATAAACACAGATAAGGCTTGGCAGCAATCCAGCCTGCCAAGCTCATACAAAGTTCTCCGACATTCGATTCTGTGTTGACTTCTGCAAAGAGGGCCGTGTGCACAAGTAGCCTTTTTATAGTCTGGAGCAGAGCCTAATGACCACCAGCTGAGCGCAATTACCTCCTGTAATTGTGTAATTATTCCTGACGCCTGGTAGCTCTTCGATGGCGTGCATCCAGGAACAACTCACTACTGGCTTCCGGCTCACTCTCCCTTGTCTCCTCCCCACTGGTCCAAGGCTCAGGCACCTCCTGGTGGCCAACCAGCCTCTGTGCACTCTGCTCGGAGTCGGAACCCTGTCCAGGGTCCTCCACATCTTCCAGAGCCGACTCATAGGGCCCCTCGCTGTCGGAGTCTGGTGGCAGCTCCAACGGCACCTGCTGGGCCACAATACTATTCCTATTCCTATTCCTGTCCTATCCTATTCCATCCTATTCCTATCCTATCCCTATCCTATTCCGTTCATTTCTATTCTATTTTCCCATTTTATTATTTCCTATTCTATTTCCTATTCTATTTTCTATTTTCTATTCTATTTCCTATTCTATTTCTATTCTATTTCCTATTCTATTTCCTATTTTTTCCTATTCTATTTCCTATTCTATTTCCCATTCTATTTCCTATTCTATTTCCTATTCTTTCTATTCTATTTCCTATTCTGTTTCCTATTCTATTTTCTATTCTATTTCCTATTCTATTTCCTATTCTTTCTATTCTATTTCCTATTCTATTTCCTATTCTATTTCTATTCTATTTCTATTCTATTTCCTATTCTATTTCCTATTTTTCCTATTCTATTTCCCATTCTATTTCCCATTCTATTTCCCATTCTATTTCCTATTCTTTCTATTCTATTTCCTATTCTGTTTCCTATTCTATTTTCTATTCTATTTTCTATTTTCTATTTCCTATTCTATTTCCTATTCTTTCTATTCTATTTCCTATTCTATTTCCTATTCTGTTTCCTATTCTATTTTCTATTCTATTTTCTATTCTATTTTCTATTTCCTATTCTATTTCCTATTCTATTTCCTATTCTATCCCATTCCATTCCATTCTGATCTTCTATGTTATTCTATTAGCTGATAACCTGGCATTGCCTGGGCATTTGTTTATAAGGGGAAAATGTCCGGACCAAACGTAATTTCTAATGTATGGATTTTCCCTGGCTTTGCGGAGTCAGGAAGAGGCTGTTTTCCCGGGTGAGGGGTGAACGCGTCCCTCACGCTTTTGAGATTCTGGGGCACGGAAGCGAAAGTCACTTCCTCTGACTCCTGCCTGCCTTCTGACTCCCCTTTAGGCCGCATGGAATATGGGCATGCTTCAAACGGAGGACATCATCAAATCCGCCCAAGCTGCGATGGAGAAGAAGACCCCCAAGGAGGTGGTCTTTTCGAAACTGTAGGTGGCAACCTGCCCCGAAGCAAGGGGAGATGAGGGGGGGGGGTCACACACAGTGGCTTTGCAGAGGCCAAGCAGGACAGCAACATGGAGTGCCTTTGAATCACCCACCGTCTACCTGTTCCCTTCTGGCTTACCTGCCGATTTCTTTTGGGGTGCTGCGAAGCGAGAACCCCCTCCCCTTTTTTTTAAATGGGGGGGAGTGTTTCCTCAAGCACGCAGGTTAGGAGCAGAAGAGCAGATGAATGTAGATGCCGAAAAAGCTGATTTTTAACAAAGATTAAATCCTGTTTTCGTTATGCGACGTGGTCTGTTTTGGTTTTTTATTTTGCAACAGTTATTTCATCCTATGACTAAAGCGATTCTAATTCGTGGCCATTTATCTGCTGCTGCTGCTGCTTTATTAGAGAGCAGGAGGGAAACATGGGGGTTTTGGGGCTTGGGGCTAACTTTAGGAATGGAGCCCAGACCTACGGGGGAGGGGGGCACAATTGTGATTGGGAGAACAGAGTAAATGCCTGTAGCTGCTCCGACCCTATGGAATGAACTACCCCCAGAGATCCGGACCCTGCCCACTCTCATGGCCTTCCGAAAGGCTATCAAAACCTGGCTATTCCGGCAGGCCCGGGGCTGTTGACCTCATGATTGAGGTCCAGCCCCGACCAGATTGGGTGCATGATGAGGTTTTTAATCTGTCTCCTTTGTTTTTAACTCTTTTGTTTTTTTAATGATTTGTTCTTTGCTGAAAGCCGCCCGGAGTCCTTTGGGATGGTTCCACCACAAAACCGCGTTCGACTAAAGCGCACTCGACGAAACCGCGTAGCTGACGTCATCACAGGGCGACAACAGCGCGGAGACAGAAGCACACTGTAAACGCTAAACCTAAAATTAACCCCTAAACCTAAACCTAACCCCCCTAAACCTAATCCTAAACCTAATCCTTAACCTAACCCTAAACCTAACCCTAAATCTAACCCTTAACCTAACGCTAAACCTAACCCTAAACCTAAACCTAACCCTAACCCTTAACCTAACCCTAAACCTAACCCTAAACCTAACCCTAAACCTAACCCTTACCTTAACTTGAATCGGCTTGCTTTCAAAGCGCTATTTAAAGCGCCCTTCTTTCTCCGTGCTCGCTGTTGTCGCCCTGTTGATGACGTCAGCGACGCGGTTTAATCGGGCGCGCTTTAGTCGAGCGCGGTTTTGTCGTGCCACGCTTCGGGATTGGGCGGCCTATAAATCTATTAAATACAATACAAATACAAATACAAGTGTTTAATGGTCCTGTAGTTCAATTGAAGAATAATCTGGGGGGCATTGGAGAAATTAAGCGCTTTGTAGCTGGGGTGGACACAGGCTCGCGATATCTTCTTCCATCTTGCCACCTCCTCCTCCTCCTGTCCTCTGGGCACAAAGGTGGGCCAGAGTCCAACTGGCAGGGCGTAGTTGCATCTTTTTATGGCTTCACTTCTCATCCTGCCCTCTCTCCCAATTCATCAAGCTGCCCAGCCCTCTGTCTCCCACATTACACTCCATAAAACTGTCCTCCTTGTTTAGTCAAGCGTATCCTTGACTCTTCTAAACCCTACAAAGTTGTTTGCTGACCTCTCCCTCCAGCGCCGCTCCCTGCCTCGGCCTCTGCAAACCACAGAAGCCACCCGTTCACCCTAACCCAGTTTTGAGTTTTTATGGGGCTGACTTAACAAACTGGATAGGGCTCAGAGGTTTGCAGGGCACAGCTGTCGGTGCCCACCAAATGGCCGTTGCTTGGTAAAAGTTCAGGAAGAAATGTCCCAAAGGTGCTTTCTTCAGGAGGCAAGTGGGCTTCCTTATTTTTTCTTCGAAGACATTTCCGCTTCTCATCCCAGAAGCTTCTTCAACCGGGACTGGATGGCGGGGAACGGAAGGATTTATGTTTCTTGCAAAGAGCTGGTCATTTGCATCCTTTTAGAGCAGTGTTTCTCAACCTTGTCAACTTGAAGATGTCTGGACTTCAAGTCCCAGAATTCCCCAGCCAGCATTCGCTGGCTGGGGAATTCTGGGACTTGAAGTCCAGACATCTTCAAGTTGCCAAGGTTGAGAAACACTGTTTTAGAGAGTCGTTGAGGCCACTTGGAGATTTATCTGTGTCCTCAAGGTCACCCGAACGGTGCTCCTGATTCCTGTAGTCTGTGATTTTTTCCCCTCTGGGAATCCCTTCCTGCTCCCACACCATTCCAAGGGTCTTCGTCCCAAATTGTATAGCTAAAAGTCTGTAGAGATTCCTCCAGGTCATGGTTGTGCGAAAGGTGCTTTATTCAGGAGGCAACAGGACTTTCTTATTTTTTCTTCGAAGACATTTTCGCTTCTCATCCCAGAAGCTTCTTCAACCGGGACTGGATGGCGGGGAACGGAAGGATTTATGCTTCTTGCAAAGAGCTGGTCATTTGCATCCTTTTAGAGCAGTGTTTCTCAACCTTGTCAACTTGAAGATGTCTGGACTTCAAGTCCCAGAATTCCCCAGCCAGCGAATGCTGGCTGGGGAATTCTGGGACTTGAAGTCCAGACATCTTCAAGTTGCCAAGGTTGAGAAACACTGTTTTAGAGAGTCGTTGAGGCCACTTGGAGATTTATCTGTGTCCTCAAGGTCACCCGAACGGTGCTCCTGATTCCTGTAGTCTGTGATTTTTTTCCCCTCTGGGAATCCCTTCCTGCTCCCACACCATTCCAAGGGTCTTCGTCCCAAATTGTATAGCTAAAAAGTCTGTAGAGATTCCTCCAGGTCATGGTTGTGCGAAAGGTGCTTTATTCAGGAGGCAACAGGACTTTCTTATTTTTTCTTCGAAGACATTTTCGCTTCTCATCCCAGAAGCTTCTTCAACCGGGACTGGATGGCGGGGAACGGAAGGATTTATGCTTCTTGCAAAGAGCTGGTCATTTGCATCCTTTTAGAGCAGTGTTTCTCAACCTTGTCAACTTGAAGATGTCTGGACTTCAAGTCCCAGAATTCCCCAGCCAGCGAATGCTGGCTGGGGAATTCTGGGACTTGAAGTCCAGACATCTTCAAGTTGCCAAGGTTGAGAAACACTGTTTTAGAGAGTCGTTGAGGCCACTTGGAGATTTATCTGTGTCCTCAAGGTCACCCGAACGGTGCTCCTGATTCCTGTAGTCTGTGATTTTTTCCCCTCTGGGAATCCCTTCCTGCTCCCACACCATTCCAAGGGTCTTCGTCCCAAATTGTATAGCTAAAAAGTCTGTAGAGATTCCTCCAGGTCATGGTTGTGCGAAAGGTGCTTTATTCAGGAGGCAACAGGACTTTCTTATTTTTTCTTCGAAGACATTTTCGCTTCTCATCCCAGAAGCTTCTTCAACCGGGACTGGATGGTGGGGAATGGAAGGATTTATGCTTCTTGCAAAAAGCTGGTCATTTGCATCCTTTTAGAGAGTCGTTGAGGCCACTTGGAGATTTATCTGTGTCCTCAAGGTCACCCGAATGGTGCTCCTGATTCCTGTAGCCTGTGATTTTTTCCCCTCTGGGAATCCATTCCTGCTCCCACACCTTTCAAAGGATGTTTGTCTCAAATTGTATAGCTAAATGTCTGGGGAGATTCTCAGTCATCCAGGTCATGGTTGTGCCAAAGGTGCTTTTTCGGTTCCACCACAAAACCGCGCTCGACTAAACCGCGTCCGACTAAACCGCGTAGCTGACGTCATCAACAGGGCGACAACAGCGCGGAGACAGAAGCACTCTGTAAACGCTAAACCTAAAATTAACACCCAAACCTAAACCTAACCCCCCTAAACCTAATCCTAACCCTAAACCTAACCCTAACCCTAAACCTAACCCTAAACCTAACCCTTAACCTAAACCTAAACCTAACCCTAAACCTAATCCTAACCCTTAACCTAACCCTAAACCTAACCCTAACCCTAACCCTTAACCTAACCCTAAACCTAACCCTAACCCTAAACCTAACCCTAAACCTAAACCTAACCCTAACCCTAAACCTAACCCTAAACCTAATCCTAACCCTTAACCTAACCCTAAACCTAAACTTAACCCTTAACCTAACCCTAAACCTAATCCTAACCCTTAACCTAACCCTAAACCTAATCCTAAATCTTAACCTAACCCTAAACCTAACCCTAAACCTAACCCTTACCTTTGAATCGGCTTGCTTTCAAAGCGCTATTTCTTTCTCCGCGCTCGCTGTTGTCGCCCTGTTGATGATGTCAGCGACGCAGTTTAATCGGGCGCGGCTTAGTCCAGCACGGTTTTGACGGGTCACGGCTTTTTCAGGAGGCAACGGGACTTTCTTATTTTTTCCCCCGTTGGAAGATGTTTCGCTTCTCACCCAAGAACTCTCACTCTGACTGGATGGTGGGGAAGGGAAGGATTTAGACTTCATTTGCATCCTTTTCGAGAGGGTCGTTGAGGCCCCTTGGAGGTTCATCTGTATCGTCGGGGGTCATTTGAGTGGTGAAAATGGGGGTGGAACCTTCTTGGCTGTGGGGTGTTTTCTGGCCTAGTTGCCTCCTGAAAAAAAATCACCTGTGGGGACAACTCAGACCTGGAATGGCTGAGAATCTCCATAGAAGATTCAGGAAGAAATGCAAGTGATGCCGAAAAAGCCCTCGGTCGCCTTCACAGTTGGCGGGGAAAACCGGGATGGAAACCAAGAAGGAAGTCAACCCAATCGGATAGATTGAACGAAGAAACGAAATCAATCAATCTTGAAGTGGCGGAGTGGTTAGGGTGCAGTACTGCAGGCCACTTCAGCTGACTGCTATCTGCAGTTCGGCGGTTCTAATCTCACCGGCTCAGGGTTGACTCAGCCTTCCATCCTTCCGAGGTGGGTAAAATGAGGACCCAGACTGTGGGGGCGATATGCTGACTCTGTAAACCGCTTAGAGAGGGCTGAAAGCCCTATGAAGCGGTATATAAGTCTAACTGCTATTGCTCTTTATATTGAGTAAAATTACAACTTAAAAAAGGTGTAAGTGGAATCTTGTACATCCGAATTGGCTTCCCCCTCCATTTTTTTCTTTGCTGAACTAGGTGGGGTTTGTCTGAGATGCTTTTCTCATGACTTCCCGGGGTGAGGGGCTCAAGCCCCTTCTTCACTGACCATTGCCTTGACGTGGCTCTTCTGTAACGATGTGGGCCTGATCCCGAGACACAGGAGGAAAGGCTGCAGACGAGTCCAGGGGCCTCCAACCTTGGCAACTTTAAGCCTGGCGGACTTCAACTCCCAGAATTCCCCACCCGAACCGGTAGTAAAAAAATAATAATTGGCAACCCACCACAGATCGGTAGATATTTTCACGGCCCTCTTTTTGACTCGTGCAGTGTACAGGTTTTAGATGGAAGGCAGGTTGGCGCAGTGGTTAGGGTGCAGTACTGCAGGCCACTTCAGCTGACTGCTATCTGCAGTTCGGCGGTTCAAATCTCACCGGCTCAAGGTTGACTCAGCCTTCCATCCTTCCGAGGTGGGTGAAATGAGGACCCAGACTGTGGGGGTGATATGCTGACTCTGTAAACCGCTTAGAGAGGGCTGAAAGCCCTAGGAAGCGGTATATAAGTCTAACTGCTATTGCTATTGCTAGAGTGCTGTACTGCAGCCACTTCAGCTGACTGCAGTTCTGCAGTTCAGCGGTTCAAATCTCACCGGCTCAAGGTTGACTCAGCCTTCCATCCTTCCGAGGTGGGTGAAATGAGGACCCAGACTGTGGGGGTGATATGCTGACTCTGTAAACCGCTTAGAGAGGGCTGAAAGCCCTAGGAAGCGGTATATAAGTCTAACTGCTATTGCTATTGCTAGAGTGCTGTACTGCAGCCACTTCAGCTGACTGCAGTTCTGCAGTTCAGCGGTTCAAATCTCACCGGCTCAAGGTTGACTCAGCCTTCCATCCTTCCGAGGTGGGTGAAATGAGGACCCAGACTGTGGGGGCGATATGCTGACTCTGTAAACCGCTTAGAGAGGGCTGAAAGCCCTAGGAAGCGGTATATAAGTCTAACTGCTATTGCTATTGCTAGAGTGCTGTACTGCAGCCACTTCAGCTGACTGCAGTTCTGCAGTTCAGCGGTTCAAATCTCACCGGCTCAAGGTTGACTCAGCCTTCCATCCTTCCGAGGTGGGTAAAATGAGGACCCGGATTGTTGTTGGGGGCGATATGCTGACTCTGTAAACCGCTTAGAGAGGGCTGAAAGCCCTATGAAGCGGTATATAAGTCTAACTGCTATTGCTATTGTTTTTCCTGCAGTTCTGATTCTCCTCTGAAGGCCGTGTCTGTCTTGTTGGGTTGCAGAACCAAACCCCAGACAGTAAAGGTGGTGCAGATGACAAATCGTTCCTCCGTAGAGCAGAATCAGCAGCTCCTGGGGCAGTTTGAGCTCCCTGAGTTGGCGCAGGAAGAACATTCTTTGTGGTGCTTTTTTCAATGACGTGTCCATTTTAAGTCTTGAGATAGGACGGAACTTAGAAACCTGAAGGTCTCTATTGCGTGGCACGACAAAACCGCGGTCCACTAAAGCACGCCCGATTAAAGCGCGTACCTGACGTCATCAGCAGCGCGACAAATACGACCGCGGAGAAAAAAGGGCGCTTTAAAAAGCGCTTTTAAAGCAAGCCAATTCACGTAAAGGTAAGGGTTAGGTTTAGGGTTAGGTTTAGGGTTAGGTTTAGGGTTAGGGTTAGGGTTAGGGTTAGGGTTAGGGTTAGGGTTAAGTTAAGCGTTAGGGTTAGGTTTAGGGTTAGGTTAAGGGTTAGCGTTAGGTTTAGCGTTAGGTTTAGGGTTAGGTTTAGGGTTAGATTAAGGGTTAGGTTTAGGGTTAGGTTTTGGGGGGTTAGGGTAAGGTTTTCGCGTTAATTTTAACTTTACCGCTCACAGCGTGATGTTTTCGTCGCGCTGTGATGACGTCAGGTACGCGCTTTCGTCGAGTGTGCTTTAGTCTACCGCGGTTTTGTGGTGGAACCCTCTATTGTTGACACTGCATTCTCTAGGCACGTCTGTGAAAACCCGAAGCTGAAAGCTTCCCGGTTTTGCCCCACCCAGTTGAAACTTCAAGATCTTGTCCCCACACCCACAAGTCCATCACAGGTTCCAATCTCCCACTGCCATGCTGGCAGCTTCCATCCATCCAGTTCTGGTCTGGTGCAGAGGTGCAGAGACAAAGGATGACCTTGACTTTGTAGAAAGAATGTTGTTATGGCTACATAGCATCTAACTCCATACAGTCCTTTCTCCCTCCCATTGCGGGAAAGGTCCATGAGATTTTTCCTGCCTCGCCCTGGATACGCAGAGCTACCAAAGCAGTGGCCTCTTATTTGTTGGGAGAGGTGGACTGGGTGCCACCTCCCTTGTGCTCCACCCATTCTTCCTTCTTTTATAAAAGCAATAGATTCGGTTGCTTCGCTTCTTATTTGGGCATTGATCTGGACCAGCGCCTTCAAACAGGATCAGCATGACTTACTTCCCAGCACCCGGATACATGCCTACTTATAACCCGGTAAGTATCTCGCCCACCTGGTCTTACTCTCACTATACACCTTCGCAACGAAAGCCATTATACACCCCCCCGGATGGAGAAATGCTGAAAATTGGAGCAATGGATAA
Source organism: Thamnophis elegans (assembly GCF_009769535.1). Lineage (NCBI taxonomy): Eukaryota > Metazoa > Chordata > Lepidosauria > Squamata > Natricidae > Thamnophis > Thamnophis elegans. The sequence goes on from NC_045552.1 coordinate 2,292,972, forward strand.
TAGAGGCTCAATTCAAAGACGTTATTAATTTTCTACTTTTTCTTTAAGTATATTTTGAACTGTTTTTGTTAAAGATTTACACCTTGTATTGGTTCTGGGAAGTCGGGGTGGGGGAAGGTTGGGGGGGTTGGGGGGGAGGGAGCAGAGTTTACTAAGTTGGAGGACGGGTGTTGGATTTTAAGGTGGTATGATTGTACATGTATACTGCTATTTTTTTTCTTTTTTATGTATATTGAAATGGAATTATAAATACCATCAACACGAAAGGGAGTTTGCTCAGAAGCTGAAATACACCAAGTGAATTAGAGGAAGAGTGGGAAGCAGAGGAGAGAAGAAAGATAGGAAGAGAGGGACAGGAGTGAGGGTGAGGGGGGAAGATGAGGTGTATAAGGAGGAGTGGTAAGGGGAGAGAGGATAAGGAGAAAGGAAGGGGAAGTAGAGTAGAAAATGATGGAGGGAAGAAAGGAGGTAGAAGAGTGGGAAGCAGAGGAGAGAAGAAAGATAGGAAGAGAGGGACAGAAGAGAGGGTGAAGGGGGAAAATGAGGTCTATAAGGAGGAGTGGTAAGGGGAGAGAGGAGAAGGAGAAAGGAAGGGGAAGTAGAGTAGAAAATGATGGAGGGAAGACAGGATGTAGAAGAGTGGGAAGCAGAGGAGAGAAGAAAGATAGGAAGAGAGGGACAGGAGAGAGGGGGAAGGGGGAAGATGAGTATAAGGAGGAGTGGTAAGGGGAGAGAGGAGAAGGAGAAAGGAAGGGGAAGTAGAGTAGAAAATGATGGAAGGAAGAAAGGATGTAGAAGAGTGGGAAGCAGAGGAGAGAAGAAAGATAGGAAGAGAGGGATAGGAGAGAGGGTGAAGGGGGAAGATGAGGTGTATAAGGAGGAGTGGTAAGGGGAGAGAGGAGAGGAAGAAAGGAAGGGGAAGTAGAGTAGAAAATGATGGAGGGAAGAAAGGATGTAGAAGAGTTGGAAGCAGAGGAGAGAAGAAAGATAGGAAGAGAGGGATAGGAGAGAGGGTGAAGGGGGAAGATGAGGTCTATAAGGAGGAGTGGTAAGGGGAGAGAGGAGAGGAAGAAAGGAAGGGGAAGTAGAGTAGAAAATGATGGAGGGAAGAAAGGATGTAGAAAGGGGGAGGAGAGAGGGGGAAGAAAGTGTCGGATAAGGTATAAATACGGTGTATGGAGAGCAGAAGAGCCAATAACTGTTTTTTTCCCCCCTTTGGTGGTTGATGGTAAGATGAATTGATGTAATTACTTAATAATACAACATGATATTGACTATGTAATAGTATACATGTGATTATATGCTATGAAAATGGAAAATAAAAATAAAAAATTTCTATGGAGATAATAGAGGTGGAGGAACTGACCTGTCTGAATCAGGGATATAAAACGGTAAGTTCTACTTTTTGTAAAAGACTGGACGTGTGTTACGTGGACTTTTTGCTAAAAACGGACGAGAGGAAAGGACATCTGGATTTGCTGATTGAAAAATGGCTCGAATGTGGGATATTGTCACATAATATTAAAGGAGGAGGAGGAGGAGAGAGAATCAATTGGCGGAGTTTGGGGTGGTTTCTGAACTTGGTGGTTTCCTTCCACCAAGAGTTGAGTTGAACCCTGAGCTACATATATTTTCTTCTCGTGGGATAATAGGTTGGTTTGAAACTCCTATAGAAGGTGGGAAAATCCCTTATTTAACCACCTTTTTTCCTTTCCCCCCCCCCTGCTCATTTTTCCTTTTCCTTTTTGTCTTTTCCCTCACTTTTCTGTGTTTTTTTTTCCAGTTTTGTCTTGAAAAATAAGGGGATAAAATAAATGTGAGTTTGCGGTAGAAATTTAATGTGAGAAACCGGCTGAGCCAAGCTGCTTCCTCCTCCTCTAGTAGAAAAAAAGGAAGGGAGGGGGAAACGCATTCAGACTGGGAAGACGGAGGTCAGCCCTTCGAAGTAGACCAGACTAGGAAACTGAAGAAATACTGTTTCTTATAGCAGAGGTCCTCAAACGTGGTCACTTTAAGACTTGTGGACTTCAACTCCCGGAATTCTCCAGCCAGCTATGGGAGTTGAAGTCCACAAGTCTTAAAGTGGCCACGTTTGAAGACCTCTTTCTTATAATGAGACAATCTTGCGGATATCACCAAGCAAACTCCAAAGGTTCAGACACTACCCAGAACTCCACAGTTGAAATCCTGAGCTTCAGATCTTCTCTTCTATTGCAGTGGTTCCCAAACATGGCAACTTTAAGACTGGTGGACTTCAACTCTCGGAATTCTCCAGCCAGCTCTGGGAGTTGAAGTCCACCAGTCTTAAAGTGGCCAAGTTTGGGAACCACTGTTCTATTGGAAGAAATGAAAACATTTGTCTGTTATTTCTCAAAATACATTGGCCGAACATCCTAAAACTCAAATGTTCCTCTTTTCAATACAATTCCTCCCACCAACGCAGTAGCCTCTCACCCATCTGCAGTTGAAACACAGTTCTGCTATAAAAAGGCTCCAGAAACGCAGAGGGAAAGGCAGTGTCTCTCTTGGCCTCGCCAGCCTGACCCAGTTGGCACTTGGCAATGTTACTCTTTGCCTTCGGGGTTCTTCCGGTGCATGGAGAGATCTGATAAAGAGGCTGGATTGAGCCAGTCTTGTTCAATCCACTGAGCACCCATAGAGTTAACAGAGCACCGGTCCATGGTGCTTCCTCCACGCCTTCTTTCCCCTGCCACGTTGGGGAGGATTAATCCTTAGCAGAGGCCCTCCCAGGAGGTCTTTATTTGACTCAGAACCTCATGGAGAAGCTGATACAACACACAAGTTGTGGTTGCTTGATCCAAAAGTCACAGTTGTGCCGAGGTGGCGCAGTGGGTAGGGTGCAGTACTGCAGGCCACTTCAGCTGACTCTTATCTGCAGTTCACCGGTTCTAATCTCACCGGCTCAAGGTTGACTCCGCCTTCCATCCTTCCGAGGTGGGTGAAATGAGGACCCGGATTGTTGGGGACGATATGCTGACTCTGTAAACCGCTTAGAGAGGGCTGAAAGCCCTATGAAGCGGTATATAAGTGTAACTGCTATTGCTATTGCTAACTAAAGAGCCGAGGTGGCGCAGTGGTTAAATGCAGCACTGCAGGCTACTTCAGCTGACTGCAGTTCGGCAGTTCGGCTGTTCAAATCTCACTGGCTCAGGGTTGACTCAGCCTTCCATCCTTCCGAGGTGGGTAAAATGAGGACCCGGATTGTTGTTGGGGGCAATATGCTGACTCTGTAAACCGCTTAGAGAGGGCTGAAAGCCCTATGAAGCGGTATATAAGTCTAACTGCTATTGCTAACTGCTATTTGCAATAAAGTTTACCCTGGTTTGGCTCATCCTTTTCTGTCTTCCAGAAACTCCCTTACCATCAACCTGTCCCTGGTGGACTCCGTCCAGGGATGTCCGTATATGTGCAAGGCACGGTGCCGAAACATACCAACAGGTAATGTGTTTTGGAGTCTCGCGGGAAGGGCAAGAAGTTACTCAAAATATGATTTTGCATTTAATAACCGCAGCAAGACTGCTGGTGGCGCAATACCGGAAGAAGGAAGATTTGCCTACTATTCAAGAATGGACATTGAAAGTAACAAGCCTAGCAGAGATGGCTAAAATATCAGCATATCTCAAGGACCATTCAGACGAGAAATATAAACTGGAGTGGAGAAGATGGATTGACTATACTCAAAATAAATATCGGACTAAGAAATTCCAGATAGTTTATGACTGAAGAAACAAGGAATGATACAATCTGTTTAGAGCTAGCCTAGCAAAGAGGAGTTAAAGCTCAAATGAAAGATGATATTAACTTTTTTTTAAGTTTATTTTAGAATGTTTTTGTTAAAGATTTATATCCTGTATTGGTTCTGGAAGTCGGACGGGGGGAAGGTTGGGGGGGAGTTGGGAGAGGGAGGGAAGTAAATATTTGTAAAAGTTTTTTTTTTTTTCAAAATTCTCAACTAAAAAAAAATATTTGTTAAAAGTATACAATATATATAAGAGCAGAGGTGGCGCAGTGGTTAGGGTGCAGTATTGCAGGCCACTTCAGCTGACTGTTATCTGCAGTTCGGTGGTTCTAATCTCACCGGCTCAGGGTTGACTCAGCCTTCCATCCTTCCGAGGTGGGTGAAATGAGGACCCGGATTGTTGTTGGGGGCGATATGCTGACTCTCTAAACCGCTTAGAGAGGGCTGAAAGCCCTATGAAGCGGTATATAAGTCTAACTGCTATTGCTATTGCTATAACAAAATATCATTTTGTGATGGGGAGTTTTTATAATCCAAATTCGATACCAAGATTGTCCCAAAACTATGGCACGGATGCATTTGCAGACAAAGAAATGGGACATTTTTCTGCTCATGTGACCCAAGGGTCTTGGGTAAAGTTTTCATTCTGACCTTTCTTAATTCTGCAGATTCTTCCAACTCCTCGGGGAGTTCCTAAGCCCTGAGGACTAGAAACTTGATTCTTCTCTTCAGGCAAAAAAAACCTGGCTTTATGTGGATTCTAGCTTCATGGGAAAGAAGGGCAAAACTCTGCTCTTGAGGTTCCTTGATTTTCTCTTAATTCTCCTTTTTTCCCCCCTTCGTTCTGTACCAGATTCCGGCTGAACCTTGCCTGCAGCCAGCATGAGGGGACTGACATTCCCTTCCACTTCAACCCTCGCTTTGATGGGAAGGACAAAATTGTGCTCAACACCCGTCAGGGCGGCAAGTGGGGACACGAAGAGATTCACAAGATGCCCTTCCGGAAGGGCGAGCATTTCGAAGTCATCTTCGTTGTCAATGATGCCGGATACCAGGTTGGTATACCTGGCCGAGGCTCCATTGGAGCCCACGGGGGCCTCTTCCTTCCCTGCCCCCCCCCCCAGAATTCACCCTTTGCCTGGAATGACCTAAGTGTAGTACACAAAATTGTCTGCTACAATGTCCTAACTGTCAGCGACTCCTTCAGCTTCAACCACAAATAACACAGGGGCAAACAATCGATACAAACTCAAGGTAAACCCCTCTAAATTCGATGGCAGAAAATACGACTTCAGAAACGGAGTGGTTAACGCCTGGAATGCTCTACTCGACTCTGTGGTTTCATCCTCAAACCAAGGGTGAAATTCAGCAGGTTCTAGAGAACCGGTAGCAGAAATTTTGAGTAACTGGCAAATACCACTTTTGGCTGGCCACAGAGTGGGGAGGGAATGAGGATTTTGCAGTATCCTTCCCCTGGAGTACAGAGGGAATGGGGATTTTGCAGTATCCTTCCCCTGGAGCGCAGAGGGAATGGGGATTTTGCAGTATCCTTCCCCTGGAGTGGGGAGGGAATGGGGATTTTGCAGTATCCTTCCCCTGGAGTGCAGAGGGAATGGGGATTTTGCAGTATCCTTCCCCTGGAGCGCAGAGGGAATGGGGATTTTGCAGTATCCTTCCCCTGGAGTGGGGAGGGAATGGGGATTTTGCAGTATCCTTCCCCCAGGAGTGGAGAGGGAATGGGGATTTTGCAGAAGGGCGGGTCAGAACAGGTCGCTAAGTGAAAATATGACTGTTTGTGATCAGACAGACCCTAGCTTTTCTTACGCTTTACAGACCTGTGAAGGTTCTTAACCACAGGATTGATGGCGGAGCTACTATTTCATCAGTGTCCTACCTGCAAATAGTTACTAAATGGAGACAACCTGAAGCTGAAGGAAAACATTTTGGTCTAGGGGAAGAAAAGGTTGTCGGCGAAATAAAGAGCTGCCCCCTTTTTTATCAAACGTCCACATGTTGATCTTTTTAATCCCCTTTGGGCCACTTTGCTCAGCTTTGGGGTGGGGGTGGGGTGTTCCTGGCAAGAACAAACAAGTTTTTTTTCCTGCAAAGAAAATGGATGATCCCAATTGAGCATTGATCCCTTTGGCTTTGCCCTCTGATTGACAGATCGTGGTGAACGGGAACCCGTTCTGCAGCTACGGGCACAGAATGCCCCCGCAAAGCGTGCAGGTCGTGAGCGCTGAGGGAGACCTGGAGCTGCAGTCTCTCACCGTGTTAGGAGGACCGATGATGGGGAACATGGTAAGGGTTTGGTATGGTCGAGTCGTCAACTTCGGATCCTTGATCTCGTTTCGGGAATTGATTCTGGGTTGGTTCGAGCCCAGATTCTCTCTCCCCCCACCAGTCACTCTCCCCCCCCCCCTAGGAATGGCTGCCTCTCTGGGTCCTGGAGTGGCTTACATCTCTACATGCTAGCAGAGATAACCATGCAAGGCGGGGGTCTCTAACCTTGGCAACTTTAAGCCTGGCAGACTTCAACTCCCAGAATTCCCCAGGCTGGGGAATTCTGGGAGTTGAAGTCCGCCAGGCTTAAAGTTGCCACGGTTGGAGACCCCTGATCCACAAATAGCAATAGCAATAGCAGTTAGCAATAGCAATAGCAATAGCAGTTAGACTTATATACCGCTTCATAGGACTTTCAGCCCTCTCTAAGCGGTTTACAGAGTCAGCATATCGCCCCCAACAATCCGGGTCCTCATTTTACCCACCTCGGAAGGATGGAAGGCTGAGTCAACCTTGAGGCGGTGAGATTTGAACCGCCGAGCTGCAGATAGCAGTCAGCTGAAGTGGCCTGCAGTGCTGCACCCTAACCACTGCACCACCTCGGCTCTTGTTAGACTTATATAACGCTTCATAGGGCTTTCAGCCCTCTCTAAGCGGTTTACAGAGTCAGCACATTGCCCCCACAATCTGGGTCCTCATTTTACCCACCTCGGAAAGATGGAAGGCTGAGTCAACCTTGAGGCGGTGAGATTTGAACCGCCGAGCTGCAGATAGCAGTCAGCTGAAGTGGCCTGCAGTGCTGCACCCTAACCACTGTGCCACCTCGGCTCTGGGGCCAGCAACTGCACACGGAGAGAATTTCTCCAAGGTCCTGCGCTTCCCCCCTTTGCAGAGGTCCATAAAACGAGAATTTCTCAAAACGTGGCTATTTCGCGTTGCGTGGCCTCAACTCCCAAGAAGGGCTTAGAAGATGCATCTCTCCAGAACCCACCCAAGTCTGACACCCTTGTTGTCTTCCTATCCACTAGGGCACGATGCCAAATCCTGGATGTGGGGCACCGCAAAATCTTCCCGTAAGTACTCAGAAGGTGGGGGGTGGGGGGTGGAAGGGGAGCAGCAAGGAAATTCAAGGCTGGGGATTTTAGGAGAAAAACACGGAGTTAACAAAAACCTCTTTGGATTTCTCTCCCTCCAGATGATGCAATCCCCTGCCCTCTATCACCCTGTAAGTACCAGGAGACTTTCTAACCCAGCCTATTTCTCCTTATCTTAGCCTGAATTTGCAGGATGGGGCAGAAACCAGGAGATGGAGAGTTAGTTGGTGTGTGTGTGTGTCTGTCTGTCTGTGTCTTGTGTACAGGCAGTTCTTGACTTACAACAGTTCGCTTACCATTCAAAGTTCGGTGGCACTGAAAAAGGAGACCCGTGTCCCGGGGTCATGTGATAAGACTTTCTCGACAAGCAAAATTAATGGGGAAGCCAGATTCACTTATAACCATTGTGCTATATGCTAACTTCACAGCTGCAGGGATTCCCTTAACACAGTGTTTCTCAACCTTGGTGACTTTAAGTCCTGTGGACTTCAACTCCCAGAATCCCCCAGCCAGCATAGCTGGCTGGGGGATTCTGGGAGTTGAAGTCCACAGGACTTAAAAGTCGCCAAAGTTGAGAAACACTGCCTTAACAACTGTGGCGAGGAAGGTGAAAGGGGCAAAACTCACTTGACAGATGTCTCGCTTGGCAACCTAAACTTGTGGTCGTAAGTTGAGGGCTGCCTGTGTTGAGGTGGAGTTGAAGGAGGCTCGTATTGCCTGCTGTTTAGCTTGGAGCGCTGGCATAAAATTGGGTTCAAGCCACTCAAAATGCGAGTTTCCCCAGCGCTTTTGTGTTATTTGGACAAAAAGCAAGGCAGGTGTGCAGCTAAGCTTAATTAGTTCCTTTATATTTATATACATACTTGTCCAATTTCAAAGTTATCGTACTACACTAGTACGTGCCCAACGAGGCAGTTCAAATGACTGCCCAACTGTTTACTCTGCTGTGCCCAACAAAGGTAGTTAAATTATTTTGCCCAACTGTTTACTTTGCTGTGCCCAACAAAGGTAGTTAAATTATTTTGCCCAACTGTTTACTCTGCTATGCCCAACAAAGGTAGTTAAATTATTTTGCCCAACTGTTTATTCTGCTATGCCCAACAAAGGTAGTTAAATTATTTTGCCCAACTGTTTACTCTTCTATGCGCCAACAAAGGTAGTTAAATTATTTTGCCCAAGTGTATACTTGGCTATGCCCAACAAAGGTAGTTAAATTATTTTGCCCAACTGTTTACTCTGCTATGCCCAACAAAGGTAGTTAAATTATTTTGCCCTACTGTTTACTCTGCTATGCCCAACAAAGGTAGTTAAATTATTTTGCCCTACTGTTGACTCTGCTATGCCCAACAAAGGTAGTTAAATTATTTTGCCCCACTGTTTACTCTGCTGTGCCCAACAAAGGTAGTTAAATAACTCTGCCCAACAACGGGTATTCCGGTTGCTATAAGTATTGTTGCCCAATAGGTTGGGCTTTGATGGCTGCCATCTTGGTTTATATTGACCTCACCATGGTGAGCAAACAAACCATTTGAACATGCCTTACCTCTGAGGCCAAAAATTACTGGTCTGGTTTGAAGGAAGAGATGCAAGGAATAATCCCATCCATGACAAGATTCTGCAAGCTGCCTCCTGCACCACATGAAGGATTGCAGCTACCTTGATCCCCTGCTAGCAGGGGCCAAGAGCCAGTCGGTCGGTTGTGTGGGGCATTGAGTGTAACCTGGATTTGTGTCTATTTCAGACGGTGCCCTACACAGGCAACATCTCTGGGGGTCTGGGAGCCAAGAGGACCATTGTCGTACGAGGCTCTGTTCCGATGAACTTCAACAGGTCTCTGCTCTCTTTTTGGGCGTGCAGTTGGGGATTCGGGCAGTGGAATGGAACTGTTCTCACAATTGGGCATCACTGCCTTTCTGCAATCAGGGCCACCGGCCTCACTCTGTCAGTGCGTCCCTGGCATCAACTTGCCCCCGGCCTGCAAATAAGACACCAGGATTCTGCTTTGGCACAACAAAACACCAATGTTAGTGCCCCTCGTAGACTTTTCCCAGTTCATCTCCTGTCATCCAAAATTAAATCAGAGTCCAAGGCAATGTATTGCTCAAAGTTCCAACTTATTAAGAGAGTCATTTTGGCACATCTGGGAATACCCGAATCGGAAGGCTTCACGGTTTTCTCCACCCAGTTGAAAGTTCAAGATCCTGCCCCCCACAACACCCACAAGTCCATCCCCATGGTCCAATCTCCCGTTGTCATACTGGCAGCTTCCACCCATCCAGTTCCGGTCAGGTGCAGAGACAAAGGATGACCTTGGCTTTCTAGAAAGAATGTTGTTATGGCTACACATCATCTAACTCCGTACAATCCCCAACTCCCATTTCCCCACCATAGAAAATGCAGAGTAAATTGTGGCAGGCCAAAGATCAAACAGAAAAGATGGCTGCAGGCCCAACGGCTCCTTTCTCTGGTTTTCCCATCTCCCCACCCCTGCAGGGACAGCCCAGAGGAGAAGGAGACTAAGGGTAATAAAAGCACAATTTCACACATACGTCTGTGGAATTCATTGCCACAAGGAGAAGCAAGGGCTGCTAACTTTATGGCAGGGCTCCCTACGTGGAGAACCTCAAACTTCACGAAGAGATAGACAAGCTGGAGATAGATAAAGCTGAAGAATTTGCAGGCCCCATTAAAGAATGATTAGGTCTTGAATTGTCATTAAGCAGAAATCGGCTGTTGTTTATCAGAAGAATGCTGTTCACTGCAAGATTCTCCCCCACCCCTATATTTGCGTGCTTTGTTTATAGCCCAACGAGAGTTGATTTGGGTGAGGCAGGAGCTAAATACAATGAATAAATACCAAAAAATGCTAAATGAACTTACACATAAAGCAGCAGTCTAAAAATAAATAATATTTGCAAAGGAGAACAAGAGCTGTTTTCCCCCCCTCTTACCCATGGAAGCATCTTACTGGATAAGGGGGAGGGGGGAATAATCAGATTTCCCTTAATTTCATTCAATAGTCTTTATGCTCGCTTTTTCCCCCCTCTCTCTTTCCAAGGTTCTGCATCAATCTTAAGGCTGGCCAGGATATCGCTCTGCACATCAATCCACGCATGCAAGAGCAAACTGTCGTGCGCAACAGTTTTCTGAATGGCAGCTGGGGTCCTGAGGAAAGGGATGTGCCCTTTAACCCTTTCCAACCTGGACAGTACTTTGAGGTGAGTTGGCTTTGATTCCAGGGGTCTTCATCAAGCAGAGAGGTCAAAAAAGTCAACATGGCGGCCACAGCTAGGCAAATGATGCCTGGTTCCTATTTTATCTGGCTCATGGAGATATCTCTGGATTTTGGAAAAGAGCCAGACAAGCGAGAAGGCAGGCAGGCAATGGGGAGTGTAGAGAAGATCCAGTGGGATGCCATCTCCCATAATTCCCAGCAAACAACAGCTGTGAAGAATTGAAATCTGAACCTCTGGAAGGATGTTGGAATGAATCACCCAATATAGGGTGGTTTTGCTCACCACACTATCAAAAAAGATGTTGAGACTCTAGAAAGAATGCAGAGAAGAGCAACTAGGATGATGAAGGGACCGGAGGCTAAAACATACGACGAAGGAATTGGGGATGGCTGGTTTAGTGAAGAGAAGGACCAGGGGAGGCAGGATAGCAGCCTTCCAATATTTGAGGGCTTGCCCCAGAGAGGAATGGGGTCAAGCTATTCTCCAAAGCACCTGAATGCCGGACAAGGAATAATGGATGGAAACTGGCCAAGGAGAGATTCAACCTAGAAAGGAGGAGGAATTTCCTGACGGTGAGAACAATCAACCCATGGAAGAGAAGTTGCTTCCGGAAGTTGTGGGAGCTTCATCCCTGGAAGCTTTCAAGAAGAGACTGGATGCCATCTGTTAGAAATGGCGTAGGGTCTCTTCTTTGGCCAGGGGGTTTGACTAGATGACCTACAAGGTCCCTTCCAACTCTGTTAATCTGTAATTGTGGATAAGAGTGGAACTGCCTCTCCAAAAAGCCATTCAGAATCCCGTTTTTATTTATCTCCTGGAAAATTGTCCTTGTGATTGCTCTTTTTTTTTTTTTAGCAAATTATTTTTTCCCTTCTACAACACCTTACAGTCATTACATCAACATTGTTGTGTCATCATACCTGTAGATGTATATAATATTTCGCTTCTATATTTATACACCTTTATACACAGTTCGATATATATTTATATATAGTTTTTTTGGCTTAATTAATTTTATTCTTGTTTTGCAGCCATTTGCACCAATTGTTTCAAATTTCATAATATTCCGACTCCTCTTTATCTTTTAATTTGAGTGTTAATTTGTCCATCTCTGCACAATCCAAAGTTTTTTTTATCACTAATTCATCCGAGGGGGTATTATTTTATTTCCAGCATTGGGCAAATGCTATTCTAGCTGTAGTTAGCAGATGCGTTAATATGTACTTAATTTTCTTTGTATATTTCCCTTTGATTATTCCCAGTAGAAAGATTTCGGGTTTGTATTTTATCTGTTCTCCTGTAATTTCTTGCACCCATTTCCAAATTTCTGTCCAATATTTTTGTGTTTCCGGGCAGGTCCATCATATGTGATAATAAGTCCCTTGTACTTTTTTACACTTCTTTGCGGTTGCTCTTGGTGCATTAGGGAGAGAGGAGAAAATCCCCCCCCCATATTAATAAAGTTCCTTATGTGTTGGGGGTCTCTTCTGATTTTGATGCAGGCTCCAGGACCGATGTTGACCCAGATGTGCCGCTTCAACCGCACTAACATCTTCCTTCTCTTTCCAGCTCTCTATCCGTTGCGGCAACCACCGATTCAAGGTTTATGTCAACGGCCAGCCTTTCTTCAACTATGCCCATCGTTACCACAATTTCCCACAGATCAACACCCTGCATATCGATGGAGACGTGGTCCTTTCTTATATCCAATGTTAAGCATGGGGAGGGGGTGGAGAGGGCAGCGCTGGCAGAGACCCTCCATTTCTCTCTCTCTCTTGAGGTCTGCCAGGCGATTCCCGAGTCCTGCTGGATTGATATATTCCACATAAAGATTTTAATAAAGATTTCAATGCTTAAATTAACTTGGCTTTTTTTGGATCAGCAGTTAACATATAAGTGACAAAATAAAGAGCCATGTTTCCCTGGCTGCCTAAACCACAATGGGCTGTTTTATTTCATTGTTTTTTTTTCTATTGAAAAGTTTTAATAAGTTTTACAAATGTTTCCCCTTCCCCCCCTCCAGCCCTCCCTCCCCCAACCTCCCAGAGCAAAATACAGGGTATAAACATTTAACAATCATACACTAACATAAACTAACTTAACTATAACATCCTGCCTCCCTCTTGTGCTTTAACTCCCCTTTTATTAAGCTAAATTTAGGTAAATTATAACATTCCTTGTTCGTTCGTAAGCTAATTGAAATTTCTCAGTCCAATATTTATTTTGAATGTAGTCCATCCATCCTCTCCATTCCAACTCGTGTTTCTCATCTGAATAATCTTTCAAATATGCTGAGAAATTCCATTGTTTAAATGCGTTCTTTAAACTCAGTGTTTCTCAACCTTGGCGACTTTCAAGTCCCGTGGACTTCAACTCCCAGAATCCCCCAGCCTGTAAACCCAAGGATGTGAAAAGGACGGAGAATTCTTCAGGGGTTTTTAGGAGCAACGATCCAAGTGGATCGATAAGGCCTCCGATTCCCTTTAGGATCTCAGATGCTGCTCAGCAAACAGTCCTTGAAAGTCTTGCAATTTGAAAATAGAGGAACTAAGAGTAGGAGGGAGGGTAAGAAAGAGAAGGGAAGAGGAGAGGGGGGAAAAGGGAGGGGAAAAGAAAGGAGGAAAGGGAGGAGAAAAGAAAGGAGGAAGGAGAGGAGGAAAGAAGAAGGCAGAGAAGGGAGGTTGAGAAGATAGAAGGAGTAAGGTTGTTGCAAAATAAGATGGAGGAAGAGCGTAGGAAGAAAATAACCCAAATTGAATTGTGTATGTGTGTGTACAAATGTGTATACAATACAATATCAGAGTTGGAAGGGACCTTGGAGGTCTTCTAGTCCAACCCCCTGCCTAGGCAGGAAACCCTATACCGTTTCAGACAAATGGCTATCCAACATCTTCTTAAAGACTTCCAGTGTTTACAACTTCTGGAGGCAACTTCTGTTCCACTGATTAATTGTTCTCACTGTCAGGAAATTCCTCCTCACTTCTAAGTTGCTTCTCGCCTTGATTAGTTTCCACCCATTGCTTCTTGTTCTGCCCTCAGGTGCCTTGGAGAATAGCTTGACTCCCTCTTCTTTGTGGCAACCCCTGAGATATTGGAACACTGCTATCATGTATAGAGATTAATGATGAATACATAAATGTTAAATAGCAATTATAAGATTGTATATCTATGACTGAATTTGAAAGGGAAAAAAATTTAAAAAAAAAATGCTTGGAAATAGAGGAACCAGCCTTGATCTCTTTTGAATGGGCGAACTTCCTTGCTTTTCTGGCAGACATTTCATTGGCTGTTTTGGGAATGAAACCTGTGCAAGAAGAAAAGCAGGCTCAAAGGACCTAACAATTCAACAATTCAACATGTCCCCGAAGCAACCAGGAGTTCAGCTGAAGTAGCTGAAACACACCTCACTGTTTAGCAACGTTGTCTATCCCAGGGATAGCTAACCTTTTGGTCCTTGTGTGGCAAAAGTGTGTGCACACCCATAATACAGTGCGTGTGCGCCCCACCCCTCTGTGCATGTGCGTGCAAACCCCCCCCCCCCCCCCGCGGACCCTGTTTTGGATCTAGCAGGCCTCCCTGAAGCCTCCTGGGACAAAAAAAAGGGGCACTGGGGCAACCCCCCCCACTCCCCACTGCATGCCTATGCTGTTACAGATGTTATGTGGGCCTTGTATGCATCTTTATTCCTCTCTAGCATTCATCTCCATTGTTCAGTGATGCATTTCCTACCTCTCTGGGATGAACCTCTATCTGCTTCTGTGGGGCACTTTCTGTTCCTGTTGGATGTATATAATTATATTCTCCATGGCTTGTATAATGTTTTGCAGAGGCCTGAAAGCATGTGTATGCTTGGTGGAGCTTAGCTGGGCGATGGCTCAAATGATTGCAGAAAGGACTCCGGTTGCCACTTGTGGCACGCATGCCATAGGTTTCCCCATCACGGGTCTATCCCGGTCCATCTTCTCTTAAACTTTCAGGGCTGAAAAATACACATATTACATTTAGTCATGGACCCCCCCCACACTCTTCATTCTTTGAGGGAGGGGGCTTTCTCTATTTTTAGACAGACTGAATTGTTAAATCTTGGAGTAGAATCAGGCGAGAAGAGGTCATGGGGCACTTTTGGCCATGTAGTTTCCATAAGTGACTTTGGCTCAGTCGTTCTCAATCAATTTTGTATGTATGAAAAAATTTCAGGAAGGTATGATACCTGAATGGGGTTAGGTCTTCACAGAGGGTGCATTCTAGCTTCTGTTTGAGCATGGACAATAGAATAATTGTGCACGAGGCAAATGGAAGCTCAACATTTCCTTGTAAATAAAATAACAATAAAGGCATTGGGTTTGGGCAATGAAGCCTATAAGGATTAAGATATTAAAACGTGGCAGTGGAGCTGATTAAAGTCACTTAGAAGGACAGCAAGGACCAGAAGAGGTGAAAAGCAACAAAGGAGATGCATCTCCTTTTAATCTTTGCTTTGAGTTTTACTCTTTTTGCACAGCAGGTAAGGCTAAATTTTGTGGGTTGCAATGGCCTTTCAGCTGGGGTGCCTGCAGAAATGTTGAGCTCCTTCCCACGCTTTTATTTGCACATTTCTTCATCAAGGGTTTGAAAACTCAGGCAGGGGGCTTTGAGTACTCAGCCTTTTAATCACCGGGAATTCAACTGTATCAGTGTTTCTGTATTCAGGTTGGCTTCCTGTTCTCTGCATTAGATTTCTCGGGGTTCACCTTAGCATAAAAATTATTAGAGAGATAACCTCTTGTTGGACCTACTGAAATGGACCAGTAAAGAAGGCTGAACATTTCTTTGGTTGGTATGAGACGTTTGAGATAAATAGAAATAAAGGAGAGAGCAAAATTCAGAGGTTCATTGGTACTTAAGCTGCATATCATATCTTGCTATATCTCTATCTATCTCTATCTCCATCCATCCATCCATCCATCCATCCAGGTGTGTGTATGTATGTATGTCGTGTGTGTGTGTGTGTGTGTATGTGTGTGTGTGTGTGTTCCAGCATAACTCTGGAACGCCTCAAGCAATTTCAACCAAACTTGGTACATAGATGACTTACTCTCTGGAATTTCAACCAAACTTGGTACATAGATGACTTATTCTCTGGAAAAACTACTGTGGGGGTAAGATATCTCTAACACCCCTCGGGGTGTGTGTTCTGTTAGCAATAGCAATGGCAGTAGACTTATATACCGCTTCATAGGGCTTTCAGCCCTCTCTAAGCGGTTTACAGAGAGTCAGCATATTGCCCCCAACAATCTGGGTCCTCATTTTACCCACCTCGGAAGGATGGAAGGCTGAGTCAACCCTGAGCCGGTGAGATTTGAACCGCTGAACTGCTGATCTAGCAGTAGCCTGCAGTGCTGCATTTAACCACTGCGCCACCTTGGCTCTGTTAAGATGCAGCCTGTTGTGCCTTAAAATGGTTCTACTGTACTGCCATAAAATGGCTTCTACAGTACAGCGCAGTGGAGTTGCCGTGGTAACAGCTTCACAGTACTCCACAAGGGGGCTCCCTCTGGTAAGGGGGAAAATGCAATATTAGAAATTATGTTTGGTCTGGACATTTCCCCCCTATAAATAAATACCTGGACAATGCTGGGTTATCTGCTAGTTACCTATAAACATCTAAGGGGGTGAATCCTAACCGCAAAGGTTTTGTTGTTCGTTTTGTTTTCAGGATAACAAGAACGACACTGATGCAGAGTCTGCAGTAAGTAAGTTACTTAATCCTGTCTCAGAGCAAAATTAATTCAAGTTTGGGTTTTTTGG
This sequence comes from Thamnophis elegans, assembly GCF_009769535.1. Classification (NCBI taxonomy): domain Eukaryota; kingdom Metazoa; phylum Chordata; class Lepidosauria; order Squamata; family Natricidae; genus Thamnophis; species Thamnophis elegans. Next base: position 2,309,132 of record NC_045552.1, read on the forward strand.
TCCTGTCACTCATACTTTTAGTAAGAAATAGCTTTCCCTATTTGGAGAATATAGCCATTCGTATGTGTGGGATGTAGTGATAAAACAACCGGAGAAGTCACATATGCTGTTAAGTGAGGATCAGGCTGATACCTTTCATTTCCCTTGTAGGAAAATGGCAGAGAAATGATGAAAAAAGTTATAGTAAGTACGAAATAACAGAATTGGGAGGGAAGTCTTCAGGTCCAATTCCTTGTTTGAGCAGATCCATTTTGGATAAATGACTGACCAATTTCTTCTTAAAAGCCTATGAAGAGGAAAGGGATCGCTTTTATCATGTAGGAAATAGCTCTGTTGGATAAGTCATATATGTTCCCGTGTAAGAAGATACCCTTTGTTTCCCCTGTAGAGTGGAATTGGTGAGGACGCTCTAACAAAATTAACAGTAAGTAGCTCTGTCATCCTCTTCTTCCCTTTCTTTGTTGTCTGTCTGTCTGTCTGTCTGTCTATATCTATCATCCATCTATCTATCTATCTATCTATCTATCTATCTATCTATCTATCTATCTATCATCTATCTATCTATATCTCTCATTAGCTCTCATCTCTCTGTCTGTTTATCTATCTATCTATCTATCTATCTATCTATCTATCATCTATCTATCTATCTATCTCTCATTAGCTCTCATCTCTCTGTCTGTTTATCTATCTATCTATCTATCTATCTATCTATCTATCTATCTATCTATCTATCTATATCTCTCATTAGCTCTCATCTCTCTGTCTGTTTATCTATCTATCTATCTATCTATCTATCTATATATCTATCTATCTATTTATCTATCTATCTATCTATCTATCTATCTATCTATCTATCTCTCATTAGCTCTCATCTCTCTGTCTGTTTATCTATCTATCTATCTATCTATCTATCTATCTATCTATCTATCTATCTATCTATCTATCTATCTATCTATCTATCTATCTATCTCTCATTACCTCTCATCTCTCTGTCTGTTTATCTATCTATCTATCTATCTATCTATCTATCTATCTATCTATCTATCTATCTATCTATCTATCTATCTATCTATCTATCTATCTATCTATCTATCTATCTCTCATTAGCTCTCATCTCTCTGTCTGTTTATCTATCTATCTATCTATCTATCTATCTATCTATCTATCTATCTATCTATCTAGCTATCTAGCTATCTAGCTATCTAGCTATCTAGCTATCTAGCTATCTAGCTATCTAGCTATCCAGCTATCTAACTATCTAACTATCTAGCTATCATCTATTGTCCCACCCCATCCTGTCCAAAGATGTCTCTGGGCGGCTTAAAAACATTAAAGCTACTACACATTAAAATCGTAAAGAAAAAAAATAACTGTAATAAATACTATTAAAAGATGGGGAAGAGGGGAACACAAGGTATCTAAGATGGTAGCGATGGCATGGCTAGAGAGATCCTGGGTATCTTCCTGTCAGAACAGAATTTGATTGCTTCGATCCTTTGTAGGACTCTTTGAATGATGACTATCTGGACAAATTAACAGTAAGTAGCTCGCTCTTCATCTTTTTTTGAGTAATGCAGTTCTTGCCTGCAATGAAGCTGCCTTGTGTTAGAACAACACTGCCCATTTTATGCAGCACTATCCGGCTTAGAGAAGTCATATTTTGATGTCATGTCAGAATAAAAGTAATACTTTTGGAGGTTTTTTTTTTGCAGGAATGTATACAGAGTGTTTGTGAAATGAATGATTTTGTGGTAAGTACTTCTTTGTTCCTTCTTTCCTTGTGAAATAGTCTCCTTCCATGTAATGAAGGAGTCCCTCTTTTGTGAGTCTGCTCCAACTCAGCGTCCATTGTTCCCAAAGCATCAAAAAAGAGAGAAAGGGCTTGGGCTAGTTTTGATGAAGGAGCTTGAGTCACCTCTTTCCTCCCTAAAATACTCCCACTGCCTGCACTGCTGTAAAGCAGGGTATCCAGAAGTGAGGAAGGATCAATGAGACCCTTTATTAGACCCATTAGACCCAATAAACCCATTATTGTTGTTATTGCTATTATTATTCATAGTACCGTCAGCAGCGAAGCAACCAAGCTCAGAGAGCACCAAGGACCCCACAGGTTGTATATTTACAACACAGAATCTTTAACCTAGCATCTATCTTGCAATCCGCCATCCAAATAACCACATCCATAAATTAAGATAGAGATCCACAGCACTGACACAACCAACAAATTCATACCAACCTCCTAGGCACTCTGGAAATCAGGCAGTGCATAAATGTAATATATTATCATACCATTATTTATATTGTACAAAACAATGTGAATCTGTTCTTTAACTGATGTTGGAAATATTATTGTTATGGTTGGTCACACAATCAACCAGATGTTTAGACTGGAATTGACACTTTTATCCACCGATAAAGTCCTTCCCAAGGACGTGGGATAAGTAGACATGAGTGTTTGACAGTGTCAAAGCTATCATCGCAGGATGTAAGCTGATTCAAGTACACCTGCCTTTTGCATGTAGCTGTCAAATTCTGGGAATTGAAGTGCACACATCTTAAAGTTGTCAAAGGTGAGAAATACGGTACTCTCTTGGTGGGCTAATAAATTATAGCTGTAATAATCATACAACTCTGATTCCTAACCTTAACTCCATTTCGTGGCATGTATGATCAAGACCTTTTGGAAACTCCCTGGAGGAATTATTTGGCATGGGAAGAGTCCTACAAATTTTCTTTTCTCTGCTTTGTGGTTTTTCTTTCTGCAAAACGCCAAATGGTTTCAACTAGGATCCAAATTGCACTCAAATAGAACACTGAGTGGTAAAAAGAGGGTTTTAATATTCAGGCTGGGATATGATTTGTAGAGAAATTCATTTCTGGCTTTAAGAAATGGGAAAGAGAAGAAAATGATTTTTTCTCCTTCCTTGCAGGACCTCATGCAGAACATGTTATCTATTCTTAAGAAAACGCTTCAGGATGATATTCTGATATATCAATGGATGGTAAGTTACAAGGTTGAGTTCTCTCATTTCTTACGTGTCTTTTATGTTATCCTTCTTAGTTATGACCTCAGCAACTCTTTTGAGCTTCACTCCCCACAAAGGATCTCCAGACTTTTCAGGAAAAATTCCAGCAGGAAGCTATAAAGTCTTGGGAACATTGAAAGGAGGGTGTTGTGTTGATTATTGTTGGAAGTTGAAAGTATCCAGCTTCACAGGTTTTCACAGGCTTAGGAGAAAGACTTAAGAGATATTCTCTCCTGTATCTTACATCATATACCCATATGCATGTATATGATATATGATTGATATATGATATATGATACATGATACATGATACATGATATATATATTAGAAATTCATAATAGATGTATAAAAAATAAAAGAAAAATGAAAAGAAATAATAGTATCGATATTATATAAATAAATGCAATAAATAAAAAAGAAGTAAAAATAAATAAAGTTTGAGAACACTGTTAATTTGGATTTGTTCTTTTGGCCCTAGCAGTCCCTCTTGTGATAAGAAATATGTATTTCCTAACTGGAGGGAAATAATAATTCGTGTATATGATACTAAGTTGACAGTGATAGTAGCATGGCTACAGTAGAGAGATCCTGGGTGTCCTGAAATCTCAGATTGATTTATGCATGTTGTGGCAGTGTGAAGAATAATTGGAAAAAGGAACGAAAGATAATCATTCATGTTTGGGGTTTTTGGTCTTATCACTCCTGCTTATAGTAAGAAATATGTGTTTCCCCTTTGGAGAAGGCAGTCATTTGTATGTCTGCTATCCAGAGATGGACAAGTTGGAGAAGTCATATATGTTAACATGTAAGGATCAGACTGATACTGATACCCTTCATTTCCCTTGTAGAAAAGCGGCAGTGGAATGATGGCAAAATTTATGGTAAGTAGTTCTTGGTTTCTCTTGTGCTTTCCACTTGGGTAATCCCAATCCAGAGGTGGCATTCAGCAGGTTCTGATCAATTTTGAGTAGTTCGGAAAACCGGTAAATACCACCTCTGAATGCCCCCCCCCCACCCTATTCTCTGCCTCCCGAATCCCAGCTGATCAGGAGGAAATGGGGATTTTGCAATAACCTTCCCCTGGAATGGAGAGGAAATGGGGATTTTACAGTATCTTTCCCCTGCCACGCCCACCAAGCCATGCCACGCCCACAGAACCGGTAGTTCTAAATCCCACCACTGTCCCAATTATTCAGGTCCTGGAGGGTGAAAAACAACTTATAATCAACCTATGGATTCTTTTTTCCACCCACATTCAATAAACAGAGCCAAGGTGGCGCAGTGGTTAAATGCAGCACTGCAGGCTACTGCTAGATCAGCAGTTCAGCGGTTCAAATCTCACCGGCTCAGGGTTGACTCAGCCTTCCATCCTTCCGAGGTGGGTAAAATGAGGACCCAGATTGTTGTTGGGGGGCAATATGCTGACTCTGTAAACCTCTTAGAGAGGGCTGAAAGCCCTATGAAGCGGTATATAAGTCTGAGGTGCTATTGCTATTGCTAAACACCAAATCAATACTCACTGAATTCAAAGTTACTCATTGTGAGAGCATCTGACCAGAAGTGTGTATCTGAGTACAAGTATAGCTACTCTTTGTTTCCCTTTTAGAATGGAATTGGTGATGAAATGTTAACAAAAGTAATGGTAAGCATTTTTTTACCATCATCTCCCCTTTCCTTGGGATTTATTTATTCATTTATTTATTCATTTAATTTCTGCGCCACCCATCTTGTCCAGACATAACTCTGGCTTAAAAACATTAAAAACTACTGCAAATTAAAATAACAAAGAGAAAAATAACGACAGTGAAAAATAACATTAAAAGATGAGAAGGGGAAAATAAAATTCCCAAAGTTTGGGGGAATGGGAGTGGTATTTTGAGTACTTAAATAAGGTTTTTTTAGACTCAGGATATACTAAATTGGAAAAGAGATTTTTAGATCTCGAAGATCTTCAAAGAGATTGAAAAGAAAAGACGCTGAACATGGTTAATTCATTTTTGTTTTTATAATCTTACGACTCCCTATTATAATAACAGATGTGTTTTTCCTAAAAGGAGGAAAGCAGCAATTCATGTATGGTAAATTATATCTAAGATTGTAGTGATGGCATGGAGAGACAGGTCCTGGGTGTCTTCTGTTGTGATCTCTAGGCTGGAATACTGCAATGTGCTCTACATGGGGCTGCCCTTGAAGAGCATCCGGCGACTTCAGCTAGTCCAGAATGTGGCCGCGCGAGTGATAGTGGGCGCACCTCGGTTCGCCCACATAACACCTATCCTCCGCGAGCTGCGCTGGCTACCTGTTGATCTCCGGGTGCGCTTCAAGGTGCTACTCACCATCCATAAAGCCCTCCATGGTAGTGGATCTGAGTACTTGAGAGACCGCCTTCTGCCGATTACCTCCTTTCGCCCCATCAGATCGCACAGAGTGGGCCTCCTCCGAGTTCCATCTGCCAGTCAGTGCCGACTGGCGACTACGCGGAGGAGAGCCTTCTCAGTAGCAGCTCCGACCCTTTGGAACGATCTCCCCGTAGAGATTCGCACCCTCACCACCGTCCAGACCTTCCGCACAGCCCTTAAGATCTGGCTATCCCGTCAGGCCTGGGGATAAGATTTTCATTCGCCCCACCCGAATGCTGAATGAATGTTGTGTTTTATTGTTTTATTTTTATTCACATATTATTTCATGTTCTGTCTTGCACTCCCTTCCCACGAATTGTAAGCCGCCCTGAGTCCCCTCAGGGAAAAGGGCAGCCTATAAATGACAATAAAATCCTAAAATCCTAAATCCTGTTAGGATAGAATTTTATGTGCTTCCTTTTTTTGTAGGAATCTTTGAACGAATCTGATCTTGACAAATTAACGGTAAGTCGCTCTTTCTTCATCTTCGCCTTTTCGTTGAGTAATACACTTCGTGCTTTCAATGAAGCATCCCGATCTTACAATAACACTGATCCCAAACCCAAATCTACTTCAATTGGTTGTATGTGTGGACAATTTTCCCAACAAACCCCAAAATATAATGCAGCCTAAATATTAGTCCACACTTTTAGTGTTGCACAAATTTCATGATACAGTCATAAATGTGGGCCAGCCAGTTCCTGGCTATTCAACAAGTGAGGAGGTGAAAGCAGGGCGGGGGTGGGGGGCAGTTGTTGGAACTGAGTTGTAAGTACACCAGGAAGGTCAGTTGCAACTTCACACAGTTGTAAAGCGATTGGTCATAAGTCAAGGACTACAAATATGAAATTTGGAGATTGAATGCCCAAACAGTTTAAACCTCTAACTGCTCTTTCTGTTAACAGAAAGCTTATCTTACCTTCTGAGAGAGAAATTCAGCACAAGGGTTATTCCAGATTTTTGGTTGTGTGAAAATGGAAGAATATTGAAAAGGGAACGAAACAAATTGTGTTTCAGAACACAATTCATCCACGTGTGCCTTTTTCACCCTATCTGTTCTGATAAGAAATTCACGTGTCTCATCTGTAGCATGGAGCGATTCTCATGTATGTTATCAAAGGCGGCATATAACTTTCTAATAATGGCATGGTTATTTCTTGGTTTCAGAGACTTTTATAGTTGTCCATGTTATGAAGGAGAATCCATTTTAGAGAAGATGTCATGTCAGAATAGAAGTAAGATATTTTCTTTTCTTTTCAGGAATGTATACATAGCAATTGTGAAGTGGATGATTTCCTGGTAAGCATCTCTTTGTTCATCCTCTGTTCTTCCCTTGTGAAATATTCTCCTTGCATGTGATCAGCTCCCCCTATGGCCATTGTCCCCCAGAGCATCAAGAAGAAGGCAAGGGTAAAATTTTGGACCAGTTTTTATAAAGCAGCTTGGCTCCCTGCTTTACCACTTTAAATACACCCATTTTGGAAACTATCCCTTGGGGAAATGTTTGGCATGGGAAGGGTCCCTACAAATTTTCTTTTCTCTGCTTTGTGATTTTTGTTTGTGCAAAATGCCAGATGCTTTTAACTCAACAATGAAGTTGATACTGGACTCAAATTGAAGACTGAGTGGCAAAAAGAGGGTTTTAATATTCAGCTTGGGTTAGGGCTTCTAGGGAAAATCAGCTCTGGCCTTGAGCCGAGGTGGCGCAGTGGTTAAATGCAGCACTGCAGGCTACTTCAGCTGACTGCAGTTCTGCAGTTCGACTGTTCAAATCTCACCGGCTCAGGGTTGACTCAGCCTTCCATCCTTCCGAGGTGGGTAAAATGAGGACCCGGATTATTGTTGGGGGCAATATGCTGACTCTGTAAAACCGCTTAGAGAGGGCTGAAAGCCCTATGAAGCAGTATATAAGTCTAACTGCTATTGCTATTGCTATTGCTATTGAGAAAGGGAAGGAGAAGAAAATGGTTGTTCAGCTCTGTGTAAGTAGAAGGGGTGAGAAAGGGAGTCAGACTAGCCCCATCTTAACTTTCTTGTCCTTAAAAAGGGAATAATGAAGGCTTTGGATGGACTTTGAAGATTCTGCTACTAAATCCGACAACAACATAGTGGCATTCCTGGAATCCCTGCCATGGCTTTTCTTGCCCTTGCCTACCTCAAAGGGGCTGATGTGGCTTTTTGTAACTTCCTTAATGTTGTAAGGCCATTCACATCAATAACTTCTATGGTCCCCAACCAGTTCATTTTAATGGATTGCAGTGGCCCAGGCAAGTCGTATCCCGATGCTCATATCATTCACTGGAACAACATATAAGCTATGAAGGAATCCATAAAAGAGGATAATGTTTTTTCTCCTTCCTTGTAGGATCTCATGCAGAAGATGTTAAATGTCCTTAAGGGACTATCACATGGTGATAAACTGATATCTCAATTGATGGTAAGTAGACACACACTTACCTTCTCTCATTACTTCGAGAGCAGCATACTTGAGCCTTACTCTCCCCAAAGGATCTCCAGACAATTCGGAATAATTCCAGCAGGAAGCTATTAGCTCTTGGGAATATTTAAAGGAGAGCATATTTTGACTATTATCGGAAGTTGAAAGTCTCCGGCTTCATAGGTCTTCCCTCTGGCTTAGGAGAAAAGCTTAAAACAGGATATCAAGAAACCTTTAGAACTGCTGCACAATCATGTGCCTTTTATGAAAAAAAAAATCACCAAAAACTCTTCGTTTATAATAGCAAGCCTCATAATGTTATTAATTAATTAATAATTAATTAATGCTATTAATAATGTTATTAATAGAGCCGAGGTGGCGCAGTGGTTAAATGCAGCACTGCAGGCCACTTCAGCTGACTGCAGTTCTGCAGTTCGGCTGTTCAAATCTCACCGGCTCAGGGTTGACTCAGCCTTCCATCCTTCCGAGGTGGGTAAAATGAGGACCCGGATTGTTGTTGGGGGCAATATGCTGACTCTGTAAACCGCTTAGAGAGGGCTGAAAGCCCTATGAAGCGGTATATAAGTCTAACTGCTATTGCTATTGCTAATTCATATGTCTTTTAGGATTTACCACTCCGTTTCTGATGATAAAGGCACAGCTTCTAGGTGGAAAATGAAATATATAGATGAGTTTGATATATGCTATTGAAGTTATCTGTGATGGTATATAGTTAGTGATCGTTGTCTTATTAGAATAGAACTGAGGCCTTTTCTTTCCTTTGCAGAAGGCATTCATCAAACAAGGCGCTCTGGCTGAATTGGCAGTAAGTAGCCTTGATGTATCTTGTTTCATTTCTTCCTTCAATTTCTTCTTGCATCTGAAGAAGCATCTCTATGTAGCAATAGCACCAGAGGTGGGATGCTGCTGGTTTAGCCTGGTTCAGCTGAACCAATAGTGGAAGTCAGGCCTGGGTTGCAGAACCAGCAGCAACCCAGGCCCGCCACGCCCCCGAACTGGTTCTCTAGCCAGTTCCCTCGCCGCCATTTTGGATTTCAGTGACTGCGCATGCACAGTTCACTGTAAATTGTTCTGCGCATGCCCACAATTTACATTGAACAGCGCACACGCCTGACATGCACAGGTTGCGAAGTGGTAGTAAAACCGGCAGCATCCCACTCCTGAATAGCACTTAGACTTATATACCACTTTGCAGTGCTTTACAGTCCTCCCTAAGTGGTTTACAGCTTCGGCCTCTTGCGCCCAACAATCTGGGTCCTCATTTTACCCACTTCGGAAGGATGGAAGGCTGGGTCAACCTTGAGCCTGGTGAGAATCAAACTGCTAACTCGCAGGAAGCCGGCAGTCAGCAGAAGGAGCCTGCAGTACCGCACTCTAACCACTGTGCCTCCATGGCTTATTGGTAGCCTTAGAGTCACTTGAATCAGAGTGCAAATGGGTGTGGAACCTTCTTGAGCCGAGGTGGCGCAGTGGTTAGGGTGCAGTACTGCAGGCTGACTGTTATCTGCAGTTCGGCGGTTCAAATCTCACCGGCTCAAGGTTGACTCAGCCTTCCATCCTTCCGAGGTGGGTAAAATGAGGATCCGGATTGTTGTTGGGGGCGATATGCTGACTCTGTCAACCGCTTAGAGAGGGCTGAAAGCCCTATGAAGCGGTATATAAGTCTAACTGCTATTGCTATTGCTATTCTTGGGGCTGCTGAAAGGAGTGGGCTGTAGACAGGAGATAGGTGGTGTCGTATCCCTTCCCCTCTGTTGAGAGAGTGTTGTTCAGTTTTAACATAGATGGCCTCTTTGATCTTTCTTTCAAACCAGTGGTCTTCTTTGTCCAGAAGGTGGACTTTGAAAGACCTTTTTTTTAAAAAATCTTTTACGCTTCTGGAAGGCTGGGAAGATCTTGCTCTTTTCCCTGAGCACTGGGATAAGATGAGGTTGGAGCCCAAAGATGGTGGTGAGGTCAGATTGGAGAATGGTGGTGGCCCCAGATTTTACTTGCTCTTATTGTTTTTATGGTGTTTTGGTCTTGAACCGCTGCTGTGAGCCTCACACAGTTGTATGCCTTAGGAGGGGTGGCCATATTGGTCTCATATTAACATCTTAATTAATTAAATAAATATCTTTAAAATCCCTAACTCTTTATAAAAGCTGATTACTAATGTATTTTTTAAAAAAAATGCCCAAAGCTTTTGTTCATGAAAACAAAATCCAAACCCTCAAAGCACAATCTTAATTAACGTGTGTTTATCCAGCCTTCGCCACTCTATGTTACAATAAGAAAAGCATGTTCCCTATCTGAGGAATAAAATAGAAATCTAATTATCCATTTAAATACATGATATGGTATATATAATGTTGAAGATGGCAACAACAGCATGGAGAGAGAAGTCATGTGTGTTTGGACTATGGGATGATTGGAAAGTAGCCATTTCCATGGATCACATTGCAGTTGTGTTGTGTCTATTGCAGTGTTTCTCAACCTTGGCAACTTGAAGATGTCCGGACTTCAACTCCCAGAATTCCCCAGCCAGCATTTGCTGGCTGGGGAATTCTGGGAGTTGAAGTCCGGACATCTTCAAGTTGCCAAGGTTGAGAAACACTGGTCTATTGGTTGATGTTGGTTGAAATGGCTTTATTCTACTTTGCTCATCCCATCCCATTGACATTAATACCCTCTGTGATGTTCATGGAGTCTTGATTTGAGCAAAGAGCAGTGGGCCCAGGTCTGAGCCATACAAATTCTGGTAGGGTACCCTGCTGTCACCATAATTATAAAGGTCTTTTTTTCCATTTTAGAGTATATTCTCCAATAATGAAAAAATGGTAAGTAGCTTCTGTTCACGTTCTGCCATTGCTTTCTTTCATATTCTTCTTTAATCTGAACAACCACAGCCGGGATGGGATTTAGAACCAGCCATGACATTAGCTACAGGTTCTCCCAAACCCAGGTGAACCCGTAGCAGCCCACCCCTGGTTTGATTCAGCATTTTCTGTCTTCCAGGCTGCTCGCCCTTACCATCATCCTGTCTCTGGTGGACTCCATCCTGGGATGTCTGTGTATATGCAGGGCATGGTGCCCGAACACAGCAACAGGTAACATGCTTTTGGGGGCTTACAGGAAGGACAAGATGCTACCTTATTTAAAATAATAGTAAAAATATGTTTATGTTATTAAGGGTACCCTATTTTTCGGAGTATTAGATGCACCGGAGTATAAGACGCAGCAAGGTTTTGAAAAGGAAAATTTCAAAAAAAAAAAAAAAGTTTTTGCACTCTGGAAACCTCCCAAAAATGGTCCATTTTTCGCGAGGTGGGGTGGGGGGCAAAAACAAGCAAAAAACAGCCCATTTTTTGCAAAAGCGGGCCTGTTTTTTTCCAAAAATAGGGCATGGGTAGCCTTTAGGAAGCTTATAGAATGCTACTGAGGGCTGGGGGGCAAAAAACGAGCCATATTTCGCTCATTTCTGCCCTCCCCAGCCCCCAGGAGCTCTCGAAAGCCTTCTAAAAGCTATGCACGGCCATTTTGGCAAAGGGGGCGGGGTTTCGGGAGGCAAAAAATGCTATATTCAGTGTATAAGACGCACCCAGATTTTCAGCCTCTTTTTTGAGGGAAAAAGGTGCGCCTTATACTCTGAAAAATAGGGCAGTTTATAGAATCAAAATCTATGCCAAGATTAAAACCTTCCCTAATTCTTTGGGCAGTTCCTCTTCCTACTTCTTCCAACTCCAACTAAGCCATGAGGGCTAGGAACAAGGTTCTTCTCTTCATGCAAAAACCTAGGAATCTAGCTTCAGGGCAAAGGAGAAGGGGAGGGGACATGACCCTCCTCTAAGATTCCTGCTTTCCCATTTAATTTTCCTCTTCTTTTCTCCTCAAATCTCTTCCAGATTTGAGGTGGAGTTTGCCCGTAGCCAGCAAGAAGAATCTGACAAACTCCTCTACATGAGTTCTCGCTTTAAGGAGGATCGTATTCTGGCCGGCACGATTCTGAATAGAAAAGGAAGAATACAGATACACGATCTGTCCTTACGAAAGAGGGAGCTTTTTGAGATGATCTTCTTTGTCAATGGGGACGGATATCAGGTTGGTACACCTGACCAGAGGCTCCTTTGGGACTGCAGATGCCTTTGTCCCCGCACCACCACCACCCCGCACCCCGCGAATTTACCATTTGTCTGGAATGAACCACAAGTAATAGCAACTTCCCCAACTTGATATCTTCCAGATAAGGTTTAAGTAGTCCTCGTTTAGAGAACCACAACTGGGACCAGCAACTTAGTCATTAAGTGAAGTGGTTTGCAAAGTGAAACCGTGACTCTGTTTATGAATCAGACCTCAGATTTTCTTTTCTTTGTAGTTCTATGAAGGTTGTAAATGCCAGGATTGGTTGCAAAGTTACTATTTTATCATTGCAAGCAGTCTTTTAAGAAGGACAAAACAGTAGCTAAATGGAAAACATTTTGATCCAGGAGGCAAAAAAACGTTATTGGTGAAATAAACACCTCTCTTGTTTTTATATGTATACAAATCCCTTCAGTTTGCCCTCTGACAGATCCTGCTGAACGGGAGCCTCTTATGCACCGTCAAGCACAAAGCGCACCCACGATACGTGCGGGACGTTCGTGTTGATGGAGAACTGAAGCTGCAATTTCTGACTGTGATGGGAGGACAAATGATGGGCCACTTGGTAAGAGAGGGTTTCAGTGTTGCTTAAGAGGCTGAACAATTTACAGAGAACAAAGAAATGTCAACACAATCAGGAGGCTGTGAGTTCGATCCTAGGTAGAGGCAGATATTTCTCTCTCTGGAGACACTGAGATTGTGTCTGCTGAACAAAACTCCACATTGGCGACAGGAAGGGCATCCAGCCATTAAAAAACACTCTGCTAGCTCCAGATTCCACCTTGCAAAGGATTATGGGGTCATTAAATGAAGATGATGATGATGATGAAAGAAATGTAAAGAAAGCAAATGTAAACGAAGTAAAGTTAGCTCTGTGAATGGAAGCATACTGAAGAGTCATCCAGAGCCAGTCCAAGGTCAACGTCAGATCAAAGTTCTCCAAAGACGATCAAAAGTCCAAAAATCAGAACCCACACATAAATGTCATACGAGCCAGATATTAGACATTGTTCCCAGCAAAGAGAAAAGAGGCAGAGCAAATCTCTTCTATAGGCTGCAGTCAGTTGTCACTCTTTAGAACAGTGTTTCTCAACCTTGGCGACTTTAAGTCCCGTGGACTGCAACTCCCAGAATCCCCCAGCTAGCGATGCTGGCTGGGGAATTCTGGGAGTTGAAGTCCACAGGACTTAAAGTCGCCAAGGTTGAGAAACACTGCTTTAGAAGTTCAACTCCTTTGCTTGGCGGGTAGCCTAATGGACTTCCTTTGATCTGCTTTCTTTTCTCCTAATCTGCTGTGGGGCGTGGGAAGCCTTACGTCAACCTGCCCCAGCAAATCCAGTGGCTCAGGTAGGGCCTGCAACTGATCAGCCTCCTGCGATGTCTGGCTTGGTCCTTCCTGAGGCTGACATTCCATCGGATCAGCTGGACAACCTCTGACTCAGAATCTGAATCCAGAACCTGGGCTGTGATATCGCTGTTCTTTTTTCTGCCTCTGTAGCGTGATAGAATTCCTGGCACACCTGAGCGCCACTCAAGTTAGATAAGGGTCAAGGGAATTCAAGGTCTGTTTGTAACTATATAGGGATTCTAGGCTGATCCCCTTTTTAACAACCGCATCCAGGCTCCGCCACTCCTTCTCTTACATCACTCTCCCCTTCAACGTGATATGCTCCTTTTGGGGCATCTTCACAGCCACCCTTCCCTTCCTGCGTGGCCTCTGAGTGCTCATGGGCACTTGGCAGAGCGGGCAGCAAAGCCATCTCAAAGGAATCTACTTCTCCGGCATCCAAATTGACCGTTGAGCCAGAGAGGGCTTGCTGAAAAATATCATTTCATTTCATTTCATTTATTGGTCTTGTATGCCGCCCATTCCCGAAGGACTCCGGGCGGCTTACAATAAACAAAGGAAGGGGATAAATAGACAAATAGACAAACAACAATTTAAAATACACAACGTTCATAGTTCCCGTGGGGCTGGCTATTTCAACAGACCCCCAGCCTGCCGGAGCAGCCGGATCTTAGTGGCTTTGCGGAAGGCCGGGAGAGTAGTAAGGCTTCGGATCTCGAAAGTATTACTCATTTCCTCCCCACTCACCCTCAGGATGTGAACGTCAGAAGAGGATGGTTGAGCATCATCAATCATCCCGCCTCTCCCTGGATAGATCCACATAGAATCTTGCATAGGTCCACCTTTCAACCAACTAAAGTGAATTCCTCTGCTCCAGGAGCTTGGTCAGTTGTAATCTTTCAGGGAAAGGCTGTGCAAACTGCAGTTGTGCAATAAACCATTGGTTTGATGCATTGTTTTATGTCTTCCAGGCTCCCCCTTACTATTATACTGTTCCTGGTGGACTCCAACCTGGGACATCTGTATATATGCAAGGCACAGTGCCCCAAAATGCCAAAAGGTAACTTTCCTTTGGGAGCTCACAGGAAAGGGGAAAATGCTACTTTCCTCAAAATGTTGTTGTTAGTTGCGAAGTTCTGTCCGACCCATCATGACCCCATGGACCATGTTCCTCCAGGTCTTCCTGTCCTCTACCATCCTCTGGAGTCCATTTAAGCTCAGGCCGACTGTTTCAGTGACTCCATCCAGCCACCTCATTCTCCGCCATCTCTTTCTTCTTTTGCCCTTCATCGTTCCCAGCATTAGGCTCTTCTCCAGGGAGTCCTTCTTCCTTCTCATTAGGTGGCCAAAGTCTTTGAGTTTCCTCTTCAGGATCTGGCCTTCTAAAGAGCAGTCAAGGTGGATCTCCTCTAGGAGTGACCGGTTGGATGGCCTTGCAGTCCTTCTTCTTTTGCCCTCCATCGTTCCCAGCATGAGGCTCTTCTCCAGGGAGTCCTTCTTCCTTCTCATTAGGTGGCCAAAGGATTTCAGTTTCCTCTTCAGGATCTGGCCTTCTAAAGAGCAATCAGGGTAGATCTTCTCTAGGACTGACGGGTTGGATCTCCTTGCAGTCCAAGCGACTCGCAGGAGTCTTCTCCAGCACCAGAGTCCAAAGGCCTCCATTCTTTGGTGCTCAGCCTTCCTTGTGGTCCAACTTTCACAGCCATACATTGCGACTGGGGAAACCATTGCCTTGACTATAGGCACTTTTGTTGGCAGGGTGACGTCTCTGCCTTTTAGTATGCTGTCTAGATTTGCCATTGCTTTCCTCCCCAGGAGCAAACTCAAAACAATAGTAATAAGATGATTATGCTTTTAAGGGCAGTTTGTAAAATGAAAACTCTCTGCTAAGATTAAATCCTTTCTTAATTCTTCGGATAGTTCTACTTCCTGCTTCTTCCAGCTCCAACTACTAAGCCATGAGGGCTAGGAACTTGATTCTTTTCTTCAAGCAAAACCCCAGTATTCTACAGATTCTAACTTCAGGCCAAAGGAGAAGGGGTGGGGGGCAATGAGAACTCTCCTCTGAGATTCCCGAACCTCCTATTTTAATTTCCTCTCTCTCTTCCAGATTCAGGGTGGACTTTGCCCATAGCCGGAATAAGAACTCTGACATTTCCTTCCATTTCAACCCTCGCTTTGATTCTGGGAAACTTGTGCTCAACTCATTTCAGGCTATGAGGTGGGGATATGAAGAAAGTTGCAAGATGCCCTTGCAGAAGGGCAAGTATTTCGAGGCCATCTTCATTGTCACAGAGGCCGGATATCAGGTTGGTACATGTGAGAGAAGCTCCTTTGGAACGACAGATGCCTCTTTGGTTTCATCCCCAGTTTTCACCCTTTGTCTGATTTGATTTTGATTTGATTTGATTGCACTTATATGCCGCCCTATTCCCCGAGGGACTCAGGGCGGCTAACAAATCAAAGGGAGGGAATGCAAACAAGAGGAAGAACAACAAACAAGCAACTACAAAAGAATTTAAAAACAATCAACAGCCACACAGTTCGAGCGGGGATGGGAACTCGTCAGCCCCAGGCCTGTCGGGACAGCCAGGTTTTAAGGGCTTTGCGGAAGGCCTGAAGGGTGGTGAGGGTCCGAATCTCCACGGGGAGCTCGTTCCAGAGGGCCGGAGCAGCCACAGAGAAGGCCCTCCTCCGGGTGGTAGACAATCGGCATTGGCCGGTAGATGGGATTCGGAGGAGGCCTAATCTGTGGGCTCTAATAGGTCTGTTGGAGGTAATTGGCAGCAGGTGGTCTGGAATGAACCACAAATGGTTTTGTACATTTGTACATGTATTTATATTGTAAATGTATACCGACTTTCCCAGCTTGGTATCTTCCAGAAAGGGTTAACAGTAATGTACAGGTGGTCCTTGTTTAGCGACAACTGAGCCCATTATCTTTTTCATTAAAGGATGCGGTCACTAAGTGAAACCATGACTGTATTTATCATAAGACTTCAGCTTTTCAATTGTTCTGCAATCTCGGGGAGGTTGTAAATGCCAGGATTGGTCACAATTTACTATTTCATCCCTGTCCTCACTGCAAACAGTTGTTAAATGAGGACTATCCATAGCTGAAGGGAAAACATTTTGATTCAAGGGGAAAAAGTTTATCGGTTTCTCCCTATTTATATACACATATTTTGATACATCTTTTTTAAATACATCTTTGTCCCCCTCTATATCCACTCATCCTCGGGGGTGAGATGTGTTCCTGGCAGGAATAAACTGTTTTTTTTCCTGCAAAAAAAAAAGGGATGTTTGAGAAAAATTGTGACTTGATCCCTCTGACAGGTAATAGTGAACAAGAATCCTGTTTGCAGCTTCCAGCACAGAATGCCACCACAAAGAGTGAAAGTCATTAGGATTGAGGGAGATCTGGACCTGCAATCTCTGACCATGATGGGAGGACCCGTGTTGGAGAACACAGTGAGTGTTTGTGTCAGGGTAGTGATTTAAGAGCTGATCAGCTGCTACAATCATGCACTGATGCACTGATGTAATGATGGCAATGAGTCAGCAAGGTTTTTGGCTGTTACCCCTTTAAGAGCCTGTATAATAAGAAGAGGCTCTGTTAGGGCATCTCTCTCCCTCCCTCCCCCCCCCCTCTCTCTCTCTTGCCATGTGTTTTTCCCTGCTGTAATTACTGATTGTTTGTCTTCTGCCTATAGTATGTGTATGTATAGTATATATTATTTGGTACATAAAAACCACTATTTATTACAAACTTCTGTCTGCTGTTATTGCTCCTGGGTTATTTCACGTAGTAAAGTCCTCCAGGAGTGGGCGGCATACAAGACAAATAAATAAATAAATAAATAAATAAATAAATAAATAAATAAAGCAGTGTGCACGCTGACAGTTTGTTATGGGCCAGTCGGGATCTCCTGATCTTGATCTCTCTTTGGGAAATGATTCTGGGTTGAGTGAGTCCCCAAGCTGCCATTTTCTCTGTCTCTCCTCCAGTCGTACATCTTTCCTGGCCCCTAAAGATAGCTGCCCCTCGGATCATCAGTGCTCTTGTCATATGGACTCCACACACAACAAGAAATAGGTTGATACTAGGTCCAGCATCTAAATAGGGAGCAAATTTACCCCAGGCCAAGGTCCTGCTCTCCCCCTTGAAGAGCCCACCCCCCCAGGAGGTCTTTATTCGACTCGGAAACCATATAGAAAGGCTGATACAAGGCAGGACAGGAGCTGTGGTTGGCTGGTTCAAAAGTCAGAGTTGTGTTTTGCAATAAAGTCACTGGTTTGGTTCCTCATTTTCTGTTTTCCAGACTCTCCCTTACTATCATCCTGTCCCTGGTGGACTCCGTCCTGGGATGTCTGTATATATGCAGGGCATGGTGCCCGAACACAGCAACAGGTGACATGCTTTTGGGGGCTTACAGGAAGGACAAGATGCTACCTTACTCAAAGCAGCCGTAAAATTATAATGCTTTTAAAGGTAGTTTATATAATACAAATTCTATGCCAGGATTAAAGCCCTTCTTAATTCTTCAGAAAGTTTCACTTCTCACTTCTTCCTACCAAGCCATGATGGATAGGACCTTGATTCGTCTCTTCAAACAAAAAATGCAGGAACCTACAGATTCTAGCATCAGGGCAAAGAAAAAAAAAAAGGGGGGGGTGTTTAGAATTCTACTCTGTGATTTCTGCACCTCTCATTTAATTTTCCTCCCCCCCCCTCTCTTTCTTCCAGATCCTCGATAAACTTCCAAGTGGACATTGCATGTGGCCAACATCGGGATGCCCACATTGCCCTCCACTTCAGGCCTTACATTAATGCCAGAATAGTTGTTCTCAATACGTTTCAGGTTCGCAAGTGGGGAAAGGATGAGAGACACCAGCATCCCTTCCAGAAGGGCGAGCATTTCGAGGCAATCTTCATTGTCACTGAGGCCGGATACCAGGTTGGTACACGTGCAGGGGCCCCTTAATTTCACCCCTAGAATTCACCATTTCTCTGGAACGAAACACAAATGTATTTAATGTCAACCTTCCCAACTTGATATCTTCCAGATAGGGTTTAAGTGATGTTCAGGTTGTCTTTGGTTAGTGACAACTCGGGTCATCATCTTTGCCATTAAGTGATGCAGTTGCTGCATGCAACTGTGATTGTGTTTATGATCAGAATTCAGCTTTTTTTTGCTCTACAGTCTTGTGAAAGTTGTAAATGCCAAGACTGGTCATAAAATTACTATCTCATCACTATCCTAATCGCAAACAATCTCTAAATGAGGATGGCCTGCTGCTGAAGGGAAAACAGTTTGGTTCAGGGGGAATAAAATGGGAATCTGTGATGAAATAAAGGCCTTTCCGTTTTTAAATGTGCACGTTTTGACTCTCTCTGTGGCCGCCCTGCTCAGCAATGGGGTGGGATGTGTTAGTGACAAGAACCAACAGGTGTTCCCTGTGAAGAAAATTAGGATGATTCTAATTGAGACTTTGCCCTCTGTCAGATCCTGGTGAACGGGAAGCACTTATGCAGCTTCAGGCACAGAATGCCACCAGAAAGTGTGCAGAACATCATTGCCAATGGAGACCTGAAGCTGCAATCTCTGATGGTGATGAGAGGACCAACAGTGGGAAACATGGTAAGTATTCGTTATGGGAAAATTGCCATCTCCTGATCCTTGATCTCTCTTTGGCAATTGATTCTGAGCTGATTCAATCACCAAACTGCTGCTTTCTCTTTCTCCCCTCCAATTCTTCTTCTTCTACACCTTTCTTGCCCTTTAAGATTGGCTGCAAAGATAACCATCTAAGGGTGATAGGACCAACAACTGAAAAGAGAACAAATTGCCCCCAGGCCAAGATCCCGTGCTTCCCCCTTGCAGATATCTGTAAAGTAGAGTTTCTCAACCTGGCAATTTTAAGATGTGGGGTCTCAACTCCCAGAATGGCTTAGTAGACACCACAAATCCTTATTAGCAAAGTGGGATGCCAGAGGTGTGTAGTGGCTGAATATGGCAACCAACTTCTTCAGCCGCAATGTTAGAAGTTTGTTATTTTTCTGCATTGCAAAGCCAGACTCCGAGACATGGGATGATAACCCATGAGACAAAGGAAAATATTTGTCACTTGTTTCACAAAATAAATTGGTCAAACTTCCCACATTTCATTTGGGTTTGATTCCCTTCCTTTTGAACATAATTCCTCGCACCCGGTGTGTACAGTTGCAACAGCCACACCTCCCACCTATAGTTCTCCCTATAAAAGCCCCAGAAATGCAGAGAAAAAGGCCAACTCTTGGTCCCACCAGCCTGTCCCTCAGACTTGCAAAGTTCCTCCTTTCCTTAGGGGTTCCTCCAGTGAAGGGAGAGAGCTGATAAGAGGCTGGCACCCAGCCAGTCTTACTCAGTCCCCTGATCAACCCACAGACTTAAAGCAGAACCTGTCAGTGGCTGTAGTTCTGGGGCTTCCTCCACACCTTCCTTCCCCTGCCATGTTGAGGGGGATTAATCCTTAGCAGAGGCCCTCCCAGGAAGTCTTGGTCTGACTCCAGAGCTCCATGGAACGGCTGACACAAGGCAGAAGTTGTGGTTGGTTAGTTTGAATGTCAGTGTTGCGTTTTGCAATAAAGTCAGTGGTTTGGTTCACCATTTTCTGTCTTCCAGGCTCTCCCTTACCATCATTCTGTCCCTGGTGGACTCCGTCCTGGGATGGCTGTGTACTTGCTTGGCACCGTGCCCAAACACATCAAAAGGTAACATGCTTTTAGGGGCTCACAGGAAAGGAAGATGCTACCTGGCTAAAAAAAATAGTGTTCTAAGTGTAGGTTATATAGTCCCAATTCTTTGCCAAGATTAAAGCCTTTATTAATTCTTTTGATTGTTCCACTTCCTGCTTCTTTCAGCTAAGCCACGAGGGCTAGGAACTTGACTTTTCTCTTCAAGCAAAATCTGAGTATTGTATATATTCTAGTTTCAGGGCAAAGGAAGAGGCAAAACTCTACTCTGAGATTCCTGCAGTTCCCATTTAATTTTCCTTTCTCTTTTTCTCCTCTCTCTCTTCCAGTTTCAGTTTCCAGGTGGAGTTTGCCTGTGGCCAGCATAAGGGGGCTGACATTCCCTTCCACTTCAAGCCTCAATTTATTATGGACAAAGTTTTGCTCAACACATTTCAGTCTGGCAAGTGGGGAAAGGAAAAGCAATTCAAGATGCCCTTCCGAAAGGGCGAGCATTTTGAGATCATCTTCATTGTCAACAAGGCCAAATACCAGGTTGGTATGCATGAGAGCCTCTCCTTTTTGACTGCAGGTGCCCGTTCGTTTCACCCCGAGAATTCATTATTTGTCTGTAATCCCAAAGGTGCTGTTCAAAAGGCAGCTGGACTTTCTTGTTTTTTCCCCCCTTGAAAACATTTCACTTCTCATCCAAGCTTTTTCAGTCCCTTCTGCAGAATTGATGAAGCAAAGTTCTTGGATGAGAAGCGAAATGTTTTCAAGAAAAACAAGAAAGTCCAGGGTTGTGTTTTTTTTAAAGCACCTTTGGGACAACCATGATCCGGATGTCTGAGAATCTCCATAGACGTTTATCTAAAAATGAAACACAAATGTATTTTCCAGCTTGATATCTTCCAGATAGGATTTAAGTGATGTACAGGTAGTCCTTGTTTAGCAACAACTGGCACCAGGAGCAGCATCATTAAGTGATGGGGTTGTTAAGTGAAGACATGACTTTTTTTATCAGACTTCAGTTTTTATTTTTTTCTGCAGTCCTGTGAAAGTTGTAAAGTTACCATTTTATTGCTATCCTTAACTGCAAATAGTCACTAAATGGGGAGGACCTATAGCTGAAGGGAAAACATTTTGGTCCAGCAGGGAGAAAACACATATTGGCGAAATACTTGTACATATTTTGACTTTTTTGACCCCTTGTATGGGCACTCAGTTCTGGGATGGGATGTGCTCCTGGCAAGAATAAATAGTTTTTATTTCCTGCAAACAAAATGGATGATCCCAACGGAGACTTGATCCCTCTGACAGATCCTGGTGAATGGGGACCTCTTTTGTTCCTACAAGCACACGATTCCACCACAAAGCATACAGGTCATCAGTGCCAGTGGAGACCTGGAGCTGCAGTCTCTGATTGTGATGGGAAGACCAGTGATGGAGAACACAGTAAGTGTTAGCTATCCACAAGTCATCACCTCCTGAGCCTTGATCTTCTCTTTGGGAATGGATTTTGGGTTGGTTCAATCCCCGGGTTGCCACTTCCTCTTTCTCTCCTGCAGTCGCTCTTCTTATAGAACTTTCTTCACCCCTAAGAATGGCTACCCTTCTTGGTTTATGTAATAAACGTAATAAATCCAATTTACAACTATCCGAGGGTGACACATGGATGAACAGCTGAACAAGAAGCAAATTTACCACATCTTTCCCTTGCAGACATCCATAAAGCAGACTTTCTCAACCTGGAAGTTTTAAGAAGTGTGCCCTCAACTTAGGAGATGCCCATACATCCTTATTAACAAAGGGGAACTCCATAGAGTGTGTAGCTGCTGAACGCGGCAACCTGCCTTTTCAGTCACAAGATTAGAAGTCTGCCACATGTGTTTTTTCAACTGAAAAGCCAGATTCTGAGGTGATAACCTTCTGTGAACCATCCACAAAAAAAAAAAAAAATGGTTGGGCCAAGGCCACGGTGGAATATGTGAACTTGGCACAAATACCTTTCTATGTTTATGTAGAAGAAAGGTGACAATCCCTAATTGAGTCTTAAGTGTTCAGTTTCTTGTCCTGGTTGCAGACACAGGCAAAGACACACACAAAAATAATGAGAGAGAGAAGGAGAGGGAGGGAGGGAGAGGGAGTTTCTTGGGCGATGCTCAGTTTACGATGATGCTGAAGAATTTATGGTGAACAAAGCAATATATACAAAGGGGAGGCTTGCCTGCACAGTTGGCTTCATGAATGTGGGCATGACGAAGAGTCGTCCAGAATTTTCAGAGCCACATCCAAGTAGTCAACCAGTCCAAAATTCAGAAGTCCAAAAAGCAGAATCCACATACAAGTGTGACATGAGCCAGCTGCCAGACATCGTTCCCAGCAAAGGAAACAGGGCAGATCAAGCCTCTTCTATAGGCTTGTCACTCATTGGAAAGTGCTCCTTTGCTTGGCAAGTAGCCTAATAGTCTTTCTCTATCTGCTTTCTTTTCTATTAATCTTGGGTCCTCCATTCACACAATAGAATGTGTCTCAACAGTCTAAGCTACCTCTCCAAAACTAACCCAGATTAAAACTAACCACCCTGGTCAAATGTTACAAAGGCAATCATGAAGGCTTCAAGTAACCTAGTTTATGCGCCACACAAACTCAGCAACTGTTGTCTTCCTATCCTTTAGGATAGGCGCAGTGGTTAAATGCAGCACTGCAGGCTACTGCTAGATCAGCAGGTCAGCGGTTCAAATCTCACCGGCTCAGGGTTGACTCAGCCTTCCATCCTTCCGAGGTGGGTAAAATGAGGACCCAGATTGTTGGGGGCAATATGCTGACTCTCTGTAAACCGCTTAGAGAGGCCTGAAAGGCCTATGAAGCGGTATATAAGTCTACTGCTATTGCTATTGCTTTAGGGCACGTTGCTGAATCCTTCATATGGGACACCACAAAATCTCAGAAGGAAAAAAAAGGAGTGTGGGGGGGGGGGGGGCGCAGCAGGCAAGGACATCCAGGGCTAGGGATTTTAGGAGGAAAACATGGAGTTTTGTAACAGCCTCTTTGGCTTTCTCTCCCACCAGATGATGGCGAACCCTGCCTTCTACACCCCAGTAAGTATCAAGAAACTTCTTTACCTGGGCCTGTCAATCCTGCTTAATGTTTGCTTTGGTTCACCCAGCCTCTAAAAATGACACAGGAAGGGAAAAGGGGATCAGTGAATGGGAAAATTAAGGAAAGGTTAGCTTATTTATGGTTAAGGAGGGGGTTAATACTTAACCTCCCCCCCATTAAAAACTGCCCTCTTGTAGCAGTGACAAGAGACACACAGTCAGAAGGGGGTGTTAAGCATCACCTGGATTCTTGCCTATTTCAGCTCGTGCCCTACACAGGCAACATTCCTGGAGGTCTGGGAGCCAACAAGACCATCATAGTCCGAGGCTTTATTCCGAAGAATGCTACCAGGTCTTGGGTCTCTCTCTTTTTTTGCATGCATTTTGGGATTCAGGCAGAAGAGTGGAATTGTAACCATTGGGCATAGCTGCCTTTCTCCTGTCAGGGCCGCAGTTCTTACCTTGCTAGCATATCCCTGGCATTTGAGCCCAACTTTTCCTCTGCTCACAAGTACGACATCAGGACTCTGGTTTGGCTTTGCACAGCAAAATGCCAATGTTGGGGCCCCTTTCCCGGTTCATCTCCTTTCTCTGATTCCCATCTCCTCTGCTTATCTACAAGGAAAGCCCAGAGGGCAAGGAGGTGAAGGGGAGTGGTCGCACAATTCTGCACAGAATAAACACAGTCTGTGGAGCTCATTGCCACAAGAAGAAGCAAGGGCTGTTAGCTCAGGGCAGGTTTCCCCAAAATTGGGAATCAGAAATTTGATGAAAGGATTTGATGAAAGAGTTTGGGGAACTCTGGCTTAGGAGGTGGATTTAAAGAATGAGCGAGACTTGGTCCACCCATTAAGCAAAATCAGCTATTCTTCATCAGAATACGATTCACTGCTAGACTGTTGCTGAATGTTTTTTTTTTTAACGTGTTTGTCTGATTTATAGCTCTCTGAGAGTTGGCTTGATTATGGCAGGATGTTAAGTGCAATGAATAAATGCATAAAATGCTAAATAGCACTTACACATTCAGAAACAATCTTATCAATAAATAATATTTGCAAAGAGGAAGAAGAGCTGGGTTTTTTCCCCCCCTTTAGCCTTTACCCCAGGAAGCATCTGGCGGTTAGGGAGGATTCAGACTTCCTTTTATTTATTCCAGAGGCCTAGTCTTCTTCGGTGCCTACTTTTTTCTCTCCTTTCAAGGTTTGAAATCAGTCTTATGGCTGGCCGAGAACTCGCTCTAAACATTAATCCACGCATGCAGCCATGGAGATGTGTGGCACGCAACAGTTTATTGAATAACCAGTGGGGAACCGAGGAACACAACCTGCCCTTTAACCCTCTCCAACCTGGGAAGTACTTTGAGGTCAGTTTTTCTCTCTGATTTCAGCAGGGGAGTGTGTCTGCAGGGAGGAGGTCAAAAAAGTCAACAGGGCAGCTACAGCTGTTCAATGGATGGATCGCTTCTTTTTTTACTAACTTGCGTGGACACCTGTGGATTCCAGCAAAGAGCTTGGGTAGCTGGCTGATGAGAAGGCAGGCAGGCAAGCAGTGGGGAGTGGAGAGAAGATCCACTGGTGCCTTCCAGAGATGTAAGACTCCATCTCCCATAATTCCCAGCCAGCACCGCTTTGAGGAATTGAAATCTGAACCTCTGGATTTTATTTAAATAGCACATTGCATCTATAGAGGTCATGCAATAGCAGTAGACTTATATACCGTTTCATAGGGCTTTCAGCCCTCTCTAAGCGGTTTACAGAGTCAGCATATCGCCCCCAACAATCTGGGTCCTCATTTTACCCACCTCGGAAGGATGGAAGGCTGAGTCAACCCTGAGCCGGTGGGATTTGAACCGCTAAACTGCTGATCTAGCAGTAGCCTGCAGTGCTGCATTTAACCACTGATCACGAACATAAGTTTAAGTACAACATTAGGGTGTGTGTGTGTGTCGTGTGTAATGTATGTATATGTAAATGTATAGGTATACACACACACGTACGTTATGTGGACAATATAATATATGAGATAAAATATAAAATTAAGATAAAACCATGATAAAAATCCCCATAATATGGTGCCATAGAGTTGCAAGATGCTAAGTATAAATGAGCCTCTGGAAGGCTGATGGAACAAATGCCTCCTCTAGAGCCGAGGTGGCGCAGTGGTTAGGGTGCAGTACTGCAGGCCACTTCAGCTGACTGTGATCTGCAGTTCAGCGGTTCAAATCTCACCGGCTCAAGGTCGACTCAGCCTTCCATCCTTCCGAGGTGGGTGAAATGAGGACCCGGACTGTGGGGGCAAGTTGCTGACTCAATTTGCTAAAAAAAAATTTGTAAACCGCTTAGAGAGGGCTGAAAGCCCTATGAAGCGGTATATAAGTCTAATAAATAAATAATAAATAGTGGACCAAGAATCGAATCGACTCACCTGAAGGCCATTCAGAATCCCTTTCTTAGCTGTCTTCCATTGCCCTTGAAGGGTGTGTGTGTGGGTGTGTGTGGGTGTGTGTGTGTGTGTGTGTGTGAGAGAGAGAGAGAGAGAGAGAGAATGAATGAATGAATGAATGAATGAATGAATGAATGAATAGTGTGGCAGTTGGGATTCCCCTCCCCAATGAAGCCTCACTCCTTATGAATGGGCCCTGCTTTTTGATTTTGATATTTTGGATTGTGGCTACACTCCTCCCTGGAGGACCAGAAGTGGTCCAGATGTGCTGATTTGCCACGCTTTAACATCCTTCCTCTCTTCCCAGCTCTCGATCCGTTGTGGCAGCCACGAGTTCAAGGTTTATGCCAACGGCCATCACTTGTTCGATTTCGCCTATCGCTACGTCCCCATTGAACGCATCCAAACTATCAAGATCACAGGAGACGTGACCCTTTCCTACATCAAGTACTAAGCAAAGGAGGGATGGGGAGGGGGAGACACCAGTCTATCAGCATAGACCCTTCTTCTATCTTCCTCATTCTGCCAGTGCATTTAGAATCCTGCTGAATTTGAGGGGTCTACAAGCTCCAATCAATCAATCAATCAATCAAAGACTTGAGAGCAATTGAGAACATTAAGCAGCATTTTCAATGAAGCATCTTGACTCAGCAATGCAACAGGAACTACTTTTCTGCCTAAATTTGATCTGTAGATGATACAAAACCATTTTTTATTTTTATTTTACAGTTTGTTCCCTCCAGTTGTTTGGGAAAAATGTTTCTCAAACTTGGCAACTTTTAAGTAAGATGTGTGAATGTCAAGCCCCCAGAAATTGGCCCGGTTTTTATTTTTATTTTTATGCCAACGCCTTTCCAACTGCCACATCTTATTGAAACAAAATTCCTTGGAAGAAAATGTGCTCCACTATTTGGAAAACTTGGCGCTATTTACGTTCTGATTTTTTTGAGCTTCGGCTCACGAAAACTTTTTGCTTTTCAATAACATTTTCTGATCACAACCCTCCTCTTGACTTCGTTCTTTTTTGCTGTCTGCAATGGGAAAGAATAGGGCTTTCCCATTTCCCCCTCCTTTTCTGGGTGTCTTTCCATCACCTTTAAAATTCGTAATCGAACTGTTGAAAGAAATTGTGGTCAGTTGAGTATATTATGCCTTTCTGTAGCTGCTGGTGAAGTCTTTATTATGTAAAGTGGGCTAGCCGGGCCATCTCAATGGCCCATGAACTGGGGATGGGGCAGGAAGCTACAGGCAACTATTCTGTCTTTTGAAACATGTTTCTTTCTTTTCACATCCAGAGAAATATTCTGCCTTTTCAATATTGCCTAGGATATTTCATTTTTCTGGGAGAGGGCTGGATGATAACTTCCCACAGAACCCTTAAAGCGGGGGAGTGGGTTGGCTTCTTTTGGAACAGCAGTTGATGTATAAGCCCCAAAATAAAGAGCCAAGACCGGCAGCTGTCACTCCAAGCCATGTTTACCTGGCTGTTCTCACCTGACTAAGCCACAATGAGCTTTACTCTCAGCGTTCTTTAACTCCTGAAAACAAGGCTGAGAAAATGAGGCCTGGAGACCCTATTTGACCCTAGGATTCTCTCCAAAACGGATGGGACCAAATTTTGCATCCCATTTTGGTGCTTTATTGCAGTGTTTCTCAACCTTGGCGACTTGAAGTCCTGTGGACTTCAACTCCCAGAATCCCCCAGCCAGCAGAGCTGGCTGGGGGATTCTGGGAGTTGAAGTCCACAGGACTTCAAGTCGCCAAGGTTGAGAAACACTGCTTTATTGGAACTCAGCAGCAGGAGCAAAATTGCCTGGCAACCGGCATTAACGCAGCTCACAGGTGACGTCAGTAGCCTGTGATTGGTCAAAAATCCATTTACCTCAGTTTTCGCGGGCTTTCTCTTGTCTCCGGGCAGATTTTCCTCATTCCCTCAGGAGGCGCCTGGTGACTTGGAGCCTCCAACTGCCTCTTGTGATGCTTCATTGTGGCTGACCCCACACACACTCACTCACTCACACAAACAAACACACACACAAACGCACAAAAACACACATAGACACACAGACACAGCCACCCCAGCTCTATCTATTTAACTCAGCCTGGCCCATGTCACTCTCCCCTCTCCCCCCATGTATGTCTTATATGACTTCCATTCACTCTTGGAAGGAGGGGGATTTCTCTATTCTTAGACACTGAGTATCCTGTGTGGTAGTTTTAGTTACCTTAAGTACTAGGAGGACTATATGACTGGCTTCATCTTATTTGGGGCTTTTCAGATGTGGCAGTTTAACCAGAGGTTAAACCTCTGGTTTAACCAGAGGTTATTTGAAAATTTTGCACTCCTTCTTGCAAGGCTGAGCACCAAAACATGGATAGACTCCTTAAACTAACGTGCTGTATATGGTTGTTTAATAATGCAATTGTCCATGCGTTCAATTCCAAGTAGAGGTTCAAACCTCATTTAATCATAAACCGTACTAGGAGGACTATATGACTGGCTTCATCTTATTTGGGGCTTTTCAGATGTGGCAGTTTAACCAGAGGTTAATTTGAAAATTTTGCACTCCTTCTTGCAAGGCTGAGCACCAGAACGTGGATAGACTCCTTAAACTAACGTGCTGTATATGGTTGTTTAATAATGCAATTGTCCATGCGTTCAATTCCAAGTAGAGGTTCAAACCTCATTTAATCATAAACCGTACTAGGAGGACTATATGACTGGCTTCATCTTATTTGGGGCTTTTCAGATGTGGCAGTTTAACCAGAGGTTATTTGAAAATTTTGCACTCCTTCTTGCAAGGCTGAGCACCAGAACGTGGATAGACTCCTTAAACTAACGTGCTGTATATGGTTGTTTAATAATGCAATTGTCCATGCGTTCAATTTTTAGTAGAGGTTCAAACCCCATTTAATAATAAATGGCTACCATGTGTCTGAAGGATCCCAAAAGAATAAATCTGAAGTGCCCTACTGATGGTCAGTGTAACTCCTCTTGGCCTTGTCATTTTCTGTGGAGAGCTTTGGGGGAACATTTTCCTCTTCCTACCCAGAAGATACAAGTGGAGAGATTAGATATGCTTGGCTTAAAAAAAAAGAATTACACCAAATTTGCCACTTGAGGAAGATGAGAGCTCTTTCAATGCTTTGTAGACATGAAGCGAGTCAGCTCAGTCGGGCAAAACATTTAAACAAGGTGATCAACTGTGATTCCATGCTGGGATGATTAATTATTTTTCCCCTGATTTGCTTCAGAACCAGAATTGCATCCAAGGTACAATAAAAATAACAAGGCAAGGTGTTAAATGTTGGAGTAAAATCAGGCAGATACAAGTCACGGGGCACTTTCAGCCATGGGTCCAAAGGTGATTTTTTTTAATTGTTTTTTATTAGTAAAAGAAAAATACAACAGCCAATATATTGCAAAAGACAATACAACATCCACCACTGTTTTGCTTTACATATATAGCAATAGCAATAGCAGTGGACTTATATACCGCTTCATAGGCCTTTCAGGCCTCTCTAAGCGGTTTACAGAGAGTCAGCATATTGCCCCCAACAATCTGGGTCCTCATTTTACCCACCTCGGAAGGATGGAAGGCTGAGTCAACCCTGAGCCGGTGAGATTTGAACCGCTGACCTGCTGATCTAGCAGTAGCCTGCAGTGCTGCATTTAACCACTGCGCCACCTTGGCTCTTTGACTACATTTCGAGACATTTCCATAATAACAAAATCGTTATAGACATCAAAAGTTAGGCATCTTCTTCCCTCCCTCCCTCTTTCCTTCCCTCGTTTCTTCTCTCCCACTCCCCTTGCTTCCCTCCCTCCTTCTCTCCTTCCCTCCTTCCTTCCCTCCTTTCTTTTCTCCTTTTCTCCTTCCCTTCCCCCTCCCTTTCCTCTCTCCTTCCTCCCTTCCTTCTCTCATACATTCCCTCCTTCCTTCCCTCCTTCCCTCCTTCCTTTCTTTCTTTTCTCTTAGATTCCCTCCTTTCTTCCCTCCTTCCTTCCTTCCTTTCTTCTCTCCTTCTCTCCTTCCTTCCCTCCCTCCTTCCCTCCTTGCTTCCCTCCCTCCTTCCCTCCCTCCTTCCTACCCCGCTTTCTTCTCTTTCTACTCTCCTTCCTTCTTTCCACCTCTCCTTTCCCTTCTCTCCTTACTCTTCCTCCCCTCCACAAAAATCACAATTTTTGTGATTTCCTCACAAAAATCATGTGATTTTTTTCAAGAGGCAACTGAAGTTTCTGATCTTTCTTTGAAGACGTTTTGATTCTCATCTAATTTTGCTTCTCTGAAAACCGAAGAAACTTCTTGGATGAGAAGTGAAACGTCTTCAAAGAAAAATCAGAAACTTCAGTTGCCTCTTGAAAAACCATCTTTGGGACAACTATGACCTGGAGGACTGAGAATCTCCATAGACTTTAAGCCATGTGGTTTCCACCTGTGACTTTGGCTCAATCACTCTTTTAGTCAATTTGGTATCAGAGGTAGATTGCTGCCAGTTCGGCCCAGTTCGGCTGAACCGAGAGTAACGGCAGCGTACGGAACTGTCGCTCGTGTGCCAAACTGGTAGTAAAAACATTAGCAACCCTCCTCTGGCAAGGAAAAATTACAGGAAGATGTGTTTACCTGTGTGATGTAACACATGATGTTACCTGTATTAAGATTTCACAGAGGGCAGAGACACAAGTTCTGCTTCTTTGTTTCACTTTGATTATGGACGATGGAGTAATAGTGCATGATGCAATGGAAGCTTAACATTTCCTTGTAAATAAAATAACAATAAAGGCATTGGGTTTGGGCAATGAAGCCTATAAGGATTAAGATATTAAAACGTGGCAGTGGAGCTGATTAAAGTCATTTAGAAGAACAAAAAGGGACAGAAGAGCTGAAGAGCAACCAAGGAGATGCGTCTCCTTTTAATCTTTGCTTTGAGTTTTACTCTTTCTGCACAACAGGTAAGGCTAAATTTCATGGATTGAAATAGCCTTTCAGCTGGGGTGCTTACAGATGAAACTGTTGAAACTTTTGTTGAGCATGTCCCCATGCTTTAATTAACATTTCTTGATCAAGGGGTTGAAAATGCAGGCAGAGGACTTTGAGTAATTAGTCTTTGAATCCAAAGAAAAATTCATTGGTCCTTAAGGTGCATATCATATGGATATGTGGCTATATTACTTGCAAACATCTAAGGGAGCCAACCCTAACCCTAAAATTTTCTTGTTTTCTTTTCAGGATAACAATAATGCCAATAAAGAGTCTACGGTAAGTAAGTTACATCATGCTGGATGTCCTGATTTTATTTTATTTTTTTGCCTTTGGGAAAATATCACCTAATGAAGAACAAAAAGAAAGATAAAAAGGTCTCAGAAGACCATTAATTCCAGTTTGGGGTTTTTGGCCCTGTCGCTCTATCGCTCCCTCCTGTAATGAGAAATATGTGTTTCCTATTTTGAAAAATGCAGCCATTCATATGTGTGCTATCTATGATGGAACAGTTGGAGAAGTCATATACATGTGTTGTTATGAGAGCATCAGACTGATACCCTTCATTTCCCTTGTAGGAAAGTGGCAATGAAATGATGAATAAAGTTCTAGTAAGTACAGAATACAGAATAACAGAGTTGGAAGGGACCTTGGAAGTCTTCTAGTCCAATCCCCTGCCCATGGCAGGAAACTCTACCATTCCGGACAAATTACTGTCCGATCTCTGCTTAAAAGCTTCCAGTGATGGAGCACCCACTATTTCTGAAGGCAAGTTGTTCCACTGATTGTTCTCACTGTCAGGAGATTTTTCCTTATCTTGAGCTCTTTGAGTAATCACAATTATTGAATTTACTGGTGGCTAAAAAGTAACTATCATCAACCTAAGGGTTCATATTTCCACCCACATTCACCAAATACCAATTAATAGTTACTGCAATGAATTTCAGCTCTTTCATTTTTAAGTTAAACTTATACCACTTCCCTGCTTAATTGATCAACTTCAGAGAAATACCACAAAGGGAACCACAGATTGCGAGGAAAACTGCATCCCATTCCCCATTTCAATATGTCCCCCAAAGACCCCCTTCATCCATATAGGAAGAGGGCTTCCCCATTGACTGCCTTCCCCCCTGGCCAGTCCCACCTCAGCCGGCGTCCCCTAGCTGACCCTGATTTCAGATTTTGGCCTTTGTTCCAAAGCAGACAATGGCCTCTAGCCCATCAGCCTTGCTACCAGCTGATTGGGCACAGGGGCCAGAGGGAGTTGGGAAAAACATCAATAACAGGTCCCTCCTTTCTTTCCTTGTGCCACATAACCTATATTTTGGAAATGGGTTTTGGAAAGTGTACTGAAAAGGTATCTAACGAAGGAAGGCATTAATTTTATGATATATGAAATGGCAGAGATAGCGTGGTTGGAGAGTCATATATATATTCTCATGTGAAAATTAATCTAATACACTTTGTTTCCATTGTAGGATGCACTGAGTGAGAAACATACAATGGAAATAATCGTAAGTAACTCTTTGATTATCTTTTTCCCTTTCATTGTGAAATATCTCTCTTGCATGCAATCAAGAGTCCCCTTTTGGGATTCTGCCCCACCAAAGTTTAGCAGATACGTATATACAAAGAAATGAACTATGGCAAGATTATATATTTAGAAGAACAGTTATCTTGTTTTATGATGAAAGCTATTCTTAATAAATATTGCACACTTCCACCCACTTCCAAAGTTTTGGGAATAGCTTAGGGTGTGTTGAGAACCTAAATAAGAGTTTTATGACTCAGGATGGCCTACATCTTTTTTGATCCCTTTTCTGGCCAGAAAATGCTGTAAAACTGAGCGATATTCTTGTAACAGTTGAAAGAGAATAAATATGTTATTGAGGGATTTCAGCAGCTCCTTTTCCTCACCTGGCTACATTGAAAATCAAGTAGAGCACATGTAGATAGAGATACAAACCTGCATATTTAATCATGAGTATATTTCACATTTGAACCTATTTGGAGGAGGAAGAGGCAGGGGAGGTAGAAGGGGGCACATGAAGGGGTATATAAAAAAACAACATTCCATCATAAAGATGTCTTACCTGTATAACTAATGTGAATCTCGATTAAGGAATGGAATGTGGACATTACCTCCAAGTGCCATGTCTGATATAGCTCCTGTTTCCTAATCTTATCTGTTTCAACCATTATTCCTCGGGTTTCTCAAGGCATATTTTGATTCTGTGAAGGTCGAAGCAAATTCAAAGAGCAGAAAAAAAGAACCTTCACAACACCATTAATCCAAATTGCTTTTAGAGTCACTTCCTGTTTTGATAAGGAATGTGTATTTCCTAAGTGGAGCGAAGTACAAATTAATGTAAATGGTAGCTAGGATGGTAGTGATGACATGGATTAGAAGTATCCTGGGTACTTTCATTGTGACAAAATTTGATGTGCTTGATTCTTTTATAGAATGCTTTAAATAAAAACGATGTGGAAAAATTAACGGTAAGTTGCTCTTTCTTCATTGTCTGCTTTCCCCCCTTTCTTTGAGTAATAAATATACTTCTTGCCTGCAATGAAGCATCCCCGTGTTATAAGAACACCAACACGAAACCAAATTCATTTGGTTGTATGTCTTTTCAGAACTGCGCCCAAGGAATCTTTGCCTTTGGAGAAGATTGTCCTGAACAATTTCTTTCTCTCCCTGTAATTTCTGTCCCTTTTTGGTGTGACTCACCTGTGTGGTTGAAATGCCATTTTGTGTGTCAGTTGGTGCATTTCCTCATCTCCTTTTCCAGTCTCTGTTTCACCAGGAAATGTGGAAAGGAGAAATTGGGATTTTTCAAACGATCCAAAAAAATATAATGAAGCCTAAATCTTTCTCTGGGTTACTTGATCCACACTTTTAGTGTTGTATAAATTTCATGCAACTCACTTCTGTTGGCTACAAATTCAAGTTAATTTCTGGGGTTTGCATAATATATTACATACTTACAACTATCTAAATTTAGGAAGTTGTGCTGATACAGTTGCCATGTTATTCTTTTGTCCTAGGATCACATACTGTACAGAACAGATAGACATTGGGACTGGTTTTATCACCTTTTTTGTGATGGTTGTCAAAAATGTCTCAGTCATTAGGGCTTTGCTGCAAACTGGAGTAAGGTTTTCTGAAAAACTGTCCTAAATCAGGTTTATGTCAGAATAATAAAATAAATAAATAATAAATAAAAGCAATATATTTTGTTTTATTTGCAGGACTGTATGGAAGACGGCGAGTGTAAAATGGCTGATTTTGTGGTAAATGCCTCTTTGTTCCTTCTCTGTTCTTTTCTTCTGAAATACGCTCCTTCCATGTGATCAAGGACCCCTTTTGGGATTCCTCTCCCACCCCAGCAACCATCGCCATTGTCCCCAGGGCCTAAGAAAGAAGGCCAGGCTAAAATCTTAGGCCTGTTTTGATAAAGGAACTTCAGGCACTGTTTTACTCCTTAAAACGCACCCACCATTGCACTGCTTTAAAGCAGGGTGCCCTAAAATGAGGAAGGGTTGGTGCAATTATTCATTATTGTTGTTGCTGCTGCCATTATCAGTCTCAGTGATTCTAAATCTTGGCAACTTTAATATGTGTGGATTTCAACTCTCAGAAGTCCCCAGCCAGCATGTAGCTGGGGAATTATGGGAGTTAATGCTGTTATTAACCATATATAACCATAATTCGGGGCCCAACCCACGCAGCGGGTCACATGCTCGACCTCGTATTCCTCTCGGAGCAGTGGATGTGTGATCTTGGTCTGAGGGGTAACGAGATCATACCCCTGTCGTGGTCAGACCATTGCCTACTGAGGCTTGACTTCCGGAGGCCAAACCCCCACCGTAGGGAGGAGGAACCAACCAGGTGGTTCCGCCCCAGGCGACTTATGGACCCTCTGAGGTTCCAGACGGAGCTTGGGGTTATTCCTGATACCCTCGCCCACAGTTCGGCGGAGACTCTGGCCGCCGCTTGGCACTCGGCGGCGTCGGAGTCTCTCGACCGGATTGCGCCACTACGGCCCCTCCGGGTCAGTGGATCCCGGAGAGTTCCCTGGTTCACCGAGGAACTCCGGGAGAAGAAACGCCGGAGGAGATGCCTAGAGCACCAGTGGAGGTCCGACAGGTCCGAAGCAAACCGAGCACTCTTAACTACCTGCACCAGGGACTATGTCCGAGCATTAAGAACTGCAAAAAGATCATATATTTCTTCCCTGGTTGCGTCCGCCGAGTCGCGCCCAGCCGCCCTGTTTAGGATAACCCGCTCCCTCCTTAATAGGAGGGAGGCGGGAAACCCCCTGCAGGGTAGGGCTGAGGACTATGCTCAATTCTTGGCGGACAAAGTAGCTCGGTTTCGATCGGACCTGGACTCCACCGCAGTAGATCCAGCTGAGACACAGGAGGACTATTTGCCACATCAGCTCTGGGTTGAGTTCCAGGAAGTTGCCTCTGGGGATGTGGACAAGGCCATCCGAGCTGTAAGCGCCTCCACTTGTATTTTGGACCCGTGTCCCTCCTGGCTGGTGGCTAACAGCAGGGAGGTGACACATGGCTGGATCCAGGCGGTTGTCACCGCCTCCCTTCGGGAGGGGCACTTCCCCGCCGTACTCAAAACGGCGGTGGTGAGACCCCTCCTGAAGAAACCATCGTTAGATCCAGCCATTTTAAACAACTTTCGTCCTGTCTCCAACCTTCCCTTTATTGGGAAGGTTGTTGAGAAGGTGGTGGCCTTTCAGCTTCAACGGACCTTGGAGGAAGCTAGCTATCTTGACCCCTTCCAGTCCGGCTTCAGACCTGGTTACAGCACAGAAACCGCTTTGGTCGCATTGACCGATGATCTCTGGAGGGCCAGAGATGGAGGCTATGCGTCCATCCTGGTTCTCCTTGACCTCTCAGCGGCTTTCGATACCATCGACCATGGTATCCTTCTGCGACGACTGCGGGAGGTGGGAGTGGGAGGCACTGTTCTGCGGTGGTTCTCCTCCTACCTCTCGGACAGGTCGCAGTCGGTGTTAGTCGGGGGGCAGAGATCGTCCCTGAGGCCCCTAACATGTGGGGTACCTCAGGGTTCGGTCCTATCACCCCTACTATTTAACATATACATGAAACCGCTGGGCGAGATCATTCGGAGGCACGGTATAAAATACCATCAATATGCGGACGATACACAATTGTATCTGTCCGCCCCGTGCCAACTCAATGAAGCGGTGGACGTGATGAACCAGGGGCTGGAGGCCGTTAAGAACTGGATGAGTGTTAACAAACTGGTACTCAACCCGGATAAGACCGAGTGGCTGTTGTGTTTCCCCCCCAATAATTTGGCTAATATACCAACACTTAGGCTGGGGGGTCAAATTCTATACCCCTCAGATAGGGTCCGCAACTTAGGAGTCCTCCTGGATCCACAGCTGACTCTTGATCACCAGCTGTCGGCTGTGACCAGGGGGGCATTTGCCCAGGTTCGCCTGGTCCGTCAGTTGCGGCCCTATTTAGATCGGGGGGCTCTCACAACAGTCGCTCGAGCCCTTGTGATCTCTAGACTGGAATACTGCAATGGGCTCTACATGGGGTTGCCCCTGAAGTGCATCCGGCGACTACAGCTAGTCCAAAATGCAGCCGCGCGAGTGATAGTGGGCGCACCGCGGTTCGCCCACGTTACACCTGTCCTCCGCGAGCTGCACTGGCTACCTGTTGGTCTCCGGGTGCGCTTCAGGATACTGATGACCATCTTTAAAGCACTCCATGGTAGTGGATCTGGGTACTTGAGAGACCGCCTTCTGCCGATTACCTCCCTAAATCGACCAATTAGATCGCACAGACTGGGCCTCCTCTGAATTCCATCTGCCAGTCAATGCCGACTGGCGACCACACGGAGGAGAGCCTTTTCTGTTGCTGCCCCGACCCTATGGAACGAGCTCCCCATGGAGATCCGCACCCTCACCACTATCCAGACCTTCCGCGCAGCCCTCAAGATCTGGCTCTCCCAGCAGGCCTGGGGATAGGCTCCTAATTACCCGCCCGAGTGTTTGTTTGATTGCTGAATGAAAGTTGGGTTTTATTATTTTTCTGTTGTTCACATATTGTTTTGTTTTGACCTTGCACTTCCCCTCCCCTGTGGTTGTAAGCCGCCCTGAGTCCCCTCAGGGAAAAGGGCGGCATATAAATCCCAATAAATACCTAAATACCTAAATATACCTCTGGCTCCAAACCCCAATACCTATTTACTTTGCTGTATGTGTCATCAAGGCCCTATGGAAATTACCCTCAGGAGAAATGTTTTACCATTGGAAGGGTCCCTACAAAATTTCTTTTCCTTACTTGTCAAATGCTTTTAACTCAACAATGACGTCGAAATTGCACTCAAATTGATGACTGGGTGGTAAAAAAATGGGTTTCAATATTCAGGTTGGAATATAGCTTTTAGGGAAAATCAGCTCTGGCCTTGAGAAAGGGAAGGAGAAGAAAATGGTCGTTCAGCTCTGTGTAAGTAGTACGGGTGGGAAATGGAGTCAGACTAGCTCCAGCTTAACTTCCTTGTCTTTAAAAAGAAGTAATGAAGACTTTGGATGGACTTTCAAGATTCTGCTACTAAATGTGACAACAATATAGCAGCTTTCCTGGAATCTCTGTCGTGGCTTTCCTTGACCTTGGTAACTTGGTTACTTCAAAGAGTTGATGTGGCTTTACGTACTTTCTCTGCTGATGTGAGGTTTTCATATCAATATCCTCCATGGCCCTCCCCATAGCAATAGCAATAGCAGTTAGACTTATATACCGCTTCATAGGGCTTTCAGCCCTCTCTAAGCGGTTTACAGAGTCAGCATATCGCCCCCAACAACAATCCGGGTCCTCATTTCATCCACCTCGGAAGGATGGAAGGCTGAGTCAACCCTGAGCCGGTGAGATTTGAACAGCCGAACTGCAGAACTGCAGTCAGCTGAAGTAGCTTGCAGTGCTGCATTTAACCACTGCGCCACCTCGGCTCACCATCTATTTTAATGGACTGCATTGGCCCAAGTATGGCCCACCCAGATGCTCATACCATGTACTGGCACAGCGTAGTTAGAAAGAATCCATAAAAGAGGATAAAGATTTTTCTCTTTTCTTTAGGACCTCATGGAGAAGATATTACACTTTTTAAAGAAAATACCACATGGTAATAAACCAATATATGACTTGATAGTAAGTAGATGTACACTTACATTATCTCATTTCTTCTTTGTGTCCTATGTTATCCTTCTTAGAATTAACCCGATCAAGACCTCTTGAGCTCATGCCCACCAAATTACCTCCAGACATTTCAGGTAGAATTCCAGCAGGAAGCTCTAACCTCATGAGAACATTGAAAGGAGGGTGTTGCTTTGACTATTGTCTGAGGTTGAAAGAGTCCGCCTTCACAGGTCTTCCCTGTGGCTTAGGAGAAAGGTTTAAACAAGGATATCAGAAACCTTTAGAAAAGCTGCACAATAATGAGCCTTTTAAGAAGAAAAATCATAAAATCTATTTTCTCACAACATTAGCAAGTCTCAAAATGCTGTTAATTCATATATCTTTTAGGCTTTATCACTCCCATCAGTGATTAGAAAGGCACAACCTCTCTCTGGAGAATGCAATATATAGATGACAACGGCACTAAAGTTACCTGTGATGTTATAGTAATAATTATTGATAGTTATCTGATCCGAATAGAACTGATCATCTTGGTTTCCTTCGTAGAAGGTACTTGTCAAACATGGTCCTCTGGCTGAATTGGTAGTAAGTAGCTTTGATTTGTCTTCTTCTGTTTCTTTCTTTAACTTCTTGTGTCTAAAGAAGCATCTCTTCCATTTTTCTTCCCCCAGTACTTAGAGCATTGCCACAGTGGTGAATATCTGTAGCTCAGGTGTAGGATAGGGGTAAAGGTTCATTCTCCGAGCTTGTGGATTGATTTCCGAATGTTTCATTACCAGGCTAGGTAACACCTTCAGTGGAGTTCAGGGGGTGTCAATGTCAGTATTCTCTTTATAAGGGCTTCGGGTGCGGGTGTGTCAAGTCAGGACCTTGGGACACGTTTTGTGATGAGTCAGCTGTGCATCTCCATAATCTTGAGAGCACAAACCTAGCAGGTGCAATGAAAACATTTGCCTTGTCTTTGCATTTGTTTTTTAAACAGCTTAAGGCAGCCTTTGTTTCTATTGCAGAATGAACTGAGTGAGGAACATACATTGGAAATAATTGTAAGTTATCTCTTTAACCATCTTCTCCTTTTCCTTGGGAAATATCTTCCTGCATGCAATCGTACCTTTTTTTAAAAAAATCCCCACCTCCAACAATCCCCAAACCTTAATTGGGGAATGGTTTGAATGGTAAAATACAGCTTTAGGACTCGGGGTGATCTAAAGCATTTTGGGATTTTTTTTTCGGATCAGAAAATGCTCTGAATCTCAGTTGACATTCTTGTAGCAGTTAAAGAGGATATATGATGCTATTGTGGGATTTCAGAAGCCCATTTTCTCAGAAATCTGCATGTTTTATGTCTATATTTCACATTTGAACTTATTTGGAGGAGGAAGAAGCAGAGGAAGTAGGAGGAAGGAATAACAACAACACCCACCATAAGGATATCTTAGATGTATAGGTGAAAAATAAATGTGAAGAAAATGGAAAAATGGAACAAAAAGAAAAAAAAAGCCTAAGGACTCTGTTAATTTAAATGTGCTTTTTAGACTAAGCATTCCCTGTTGTGATAAGAAAAGTATGTTTCCTAAGTTCCTAATGGCTGTAAATGATATCTAAGAAGGTAGTGATGGCAGGGATAGAGAGGTCCTGGGAGTCTTTGAGTCAGAATAGAAGTTGACATGCTTCTTTCCTTTGTAGGATGCTTTGACTACAAAAGAAATTGGAAAATTAATAGTAAGTAGCTCTTTCTCCATCTTCTGCCTTTTCTTTCAGTAATATACTTCTTGCAATGAAGCCTCTCTGCATTATGACAACATTGACCCAAACCCAAACTCACTTCATTTGGTTGTATGTGTGGACAAGGACATCAAGAATGTTTTGCACTGAGGAAGATTGTATTAAAAAGAAAATGCAAGGAAGTGTTTCAGAACACAGTTCACCCATGTGTGCCTTTTTTGGCTCTGTCAGTCCCTGTTCTGATAACAAATGCATGTATCTTATCTGTTGAATAAAGTGATTCATGTATGTGATATCAAAGATGGTAGAGATGCCATAATTGGAGAAATCACGTATGATGTCTTTTCAAAATAAAAGTGTTATCTTTTCCCCCCTTATAGAATATAGGCAAACGTCCAATCAGTATTTTTGCGCTAATTGTAAGTATACGGTTCTTCATAATTCTTTACTTTTTCTGAGTAATATTGTTCTTGCATCTGAAAAACACTGTTTGTTAATTCCCACGCCCAGAAAGCATCTTCAGAGACTCCACAGCAGAAACAGAGAAGACTGGGCCAAAACATTTCATCCGTTTTAACTTTTTTTTTTAAAGCAGCTTCAAATAGCACTATACCAAGTAGCCAAGGAAGAAACTTATATTTTGGAATTGTTGCAAGGGACATTTTTTGGATGAGGAGGGTTTCTCCAAAGTTACTTTACTGATTGTGGGTTTTGTTCTCTGCAAAATGGTAAATTGTT
Source organism: Thamnophis elegans (assembly GCF_009769535.1). Taxonomy (NCBI): domain Eukaryota; kingdom Metazoa; phylum Chordata; class Lepidosauria; order Squamata; family Natricidae; genus Thamnophis; species Thamnophis elegans. Next base: position 2,349,380 of record NC_045552.1, read on the forward strand.
GACTCTAATGGCTTTTCTGTCAGATGCAATTTTCCTAGTGAGACATGTTTCCTCATTTCCCCTCCCAGGATTAGTTTTATCAGAATTTGTTTTGGAAAGCCAGCTTCCCTTTGTTCTCCTCGAAAAGGAATAATGCAGTTTCAAGATTCTGCTAATATATATTATACTTTCCCTGCAATCCCTGTTGTAGCCTCCCTGATCCTGCCTACCTCAAAGGTTGATGTGGCTCTACATTCCTAGTCTGATGCTGTGAGGCCAATCACATCAGTATTCTCTGTGGCCTTCAAGAGTTCACCAGTTTATTTTAGTGGGCAGCAGTGGCCCAGGCAAGGCCCACACATATCATGCATTTGCCCAATTTATGACGGAATCCATAATGGTTTTTCATCCTCCTTTTAGTCAATCGGGAAAAAGATAACACCTATTATCAAGAAGGCCAATGGTGGCAAAGGAGTGCCAAAACTGATAGTAAGTAGATACACACTTAATTTGTCTCATTTCTTCTATGCTTTCTATGTTGTCTTCTTAGATGTGACCATAATAACTCTCTGGAGCCCCCCACCCCCAATAGGATACATTGCCATACCATAATTATAAAGGTATGCTTTTGTTCCCATTTTAGAGTATATTCACCGCTGGTGGAGATGGAAATACGGTAAGTACATTTTTTTTATTTTCTTTCCTTCATATTCTTCTTTGAACTGAACAAGCACCAATTTTATCTTTATTCCACCACCTAAAATACTGAGGTGTCTCGCTTTTAGTAAGAACTATGGGTTTTCTATTTGGGATGGCTAAAAAGCCATTCACATGCACTAGTATTCAGAGATGGAACAGTTGGAAAAGTCATCTTGTTATCATGAAGTTATCATGTGAGGCTCAGACTCAGACCCTCCATTTCCTTTGTAGGAAAATAGCAATCAGAAGTTGGAAAAAATTATGGTAAGTAGTTTGTTGTTTATCTTGTGCTCTTTCCTGGGGTAATCCTAGTCCTTAATATTCAATTTTCTGGAGGGTTAAAACAACTGTATATCAACCTATGGATTCTTATTTGCACCAACACTCACCAACACCAATTCATAGATGCTGCCATGAATTTGAGCTTTTAAATTAAACTTATATCCTTCTGAATAGAGGAAGGGGCTATGGAGAGTTCTCTTTTCTAATGAAGTGTTTCTTAACCTCAGCAACCTTAATATGTGTGGACTACAATGCCTGAATTCCCCAGCCGATAAAGGGAAGTTATTACAGCCTACACATCTTAAAGCATGCAGTCTGGGGAATTCTGGGAGTTGAAGTCCACATAGCTTAAAGTTGCCGAGGGTGAAAAATATATGTGGGAGTTTCTATCCCTAACGGTTGTGACTTATCTAATGTTCCTGGCATCAGTTGCAATTTTGCTGGTAAAATGGATTTCATTCCCTCATTTTCAAGAGATTATTTTATTGAGTCACATTTGCAAATCCAGGATGAGAGATTTGTTTCAAACGTTTCATGAAGTCACAGTCTTTAACCCAAGAGACATGTATGTCTGTTAAAGGACCTCTGTGAACAGGGAAGGGATTCATTTTTATATGAAATTGCAGAGATAGCCCTATTGGAGAAGTCATATATGTTGTCAGGTAAGAATTGAACTGATACCCTTTGTTTCCATTGTAGAATGCACTGAGTGAGGAACATACAATGAAAATGGTCGTAAGTAGCTCTTTGACCATCCTCTTTTTTCCATGGGAAATATCTTTCTTCCATGCGTTTAAGCTGACTGTTTCGGATTCAATCCCACCAAAATTTAATAGATATACCATGGTTTCATATTTAGGAGAATTTTATGATGAAAGCTCCGATACTCACTCTTAGAAAATATTACACACTTCCACCCACCTCCAAAATCTGGGGAATGTCTAGGGGTGTGTGGAGAACTAAAATAAGAGTTTTAGGACTCAGGATGATCTAAATCTATTTTTAACCTTTTTCCCTAGCAGAAAATGCTCTGAATCTGAGCTGACATTCTGATGCTATTGAGGGATTTCAGTAGCCCCTTTTTCCTCATGTGGCTGCACTGAAAATCAAGAAGAGCAGTGTAGGTGGAGACATAAATACACTAACCTTTCAACTTTCTTGGAGGAGGAAAAGACAGGGGGCCTAGGTGAAGCAGAATAAAAAACATTCCATCAAACATATATCTTGCATGTACAGGTAGTCCTGAACATACAACCACAATTGAGCCCAAAATTTATGTTGTTAAGTGAGAAATTTATTAAGTGAGTTTTGCTGCATTTTACAACTTGCCATATTTGTTAAGTGAATCCCTGCAGTTATTAAATTAATAATGATAGTTAAGTGAATCTGGTTTATCTATTGGCTTTTCTTGTCAGAAAGTCGCAAAAGGCGATCATATGATCCAGGGACACTGAAACTGTCATAACTATGAATCAGTTGCCAAAGGGCTGAATTTTGATCATGTGACCACAGGGATACTGCAATGGTCGTAAGTGTGAAAAATGGTCATGTCACTTTTTCCAGGGATGTTGTAACTTGGAACGGTCACTAAATGAACTGTTGTAAGTCTAGTACTCCCTGTAGAGGTGTATAACTAAAGTAAATCTAGAGTAAGGAATGAAATGTTGACATGTAGGGCAATGTTCTGAAAAGGGTGACTCCAAGTGCCCTTTTGCTAAATGTTTTTTTAGAATTCAAATTCAATTCAAATTCTTTTTTAGATTCGCTTTCTGAAAAAAGAATGGTTGTTTCCTAAGTGGAAGAGAGCAGCAAATGATGTAAATGCCATCTAAGATGGTACTGAGGGCATGGATGGAACGGTTGTTGGTGTCTTCTATTAGGATAGAATTTGATGTGCTTGTTTCCTTTGTAGAACGCTTTGGAAGCAAATGAAGTTGAAAAATTAACGGTAAGTAGCTCTTTCTTCATCTTCTGCCTTTTTTTTTTTTTGAGTCATATTCTTCTTCCCTGCAATGAAACACTGGCCCCAGTCCCAGACCCACTTCTTTTGGTTCTATGTATGGACAAGGCTTTTCAGAACTGTCCCCAAGGAGCATTTTTCCACTGGGGAAGACTGTTCTGAACAATTTCTTTCTCTCCTCATAATTTCTGACCCTTTTTGATGTGACACATCTGTGTGGTCCAAATGAAGTTTTGTTGCTCAGTTGGTATAAATCGAGCTACCCACATGACTGCCTAGGTTTTATGACTTTTTTGGTGTGATTGTCATTAAGAGATGCCTCAGTCAGTAGGACCAGTTCTTCCATAAACTGGAATGCAGCTTTCAGCAAAATTTTTGAAAATGTGGTTGTAGAAGTTATGTCTTCTGTGATATGAAAGAAGCAGTGATTCCTTTTGTTTTGTTTGTAGGACTGCCTAGAACACGAGTGTACAACGGCTGATTCTGTGGTAAATACCTCTTTGTTTATCCTCTGTTGTTCCTTGTGAAATATTCTTGCTTCAAAATGTTGATATAGCTTTACGTACCTTCTCTGCTGATGTGAGACTATTCACATCAATATCCTCCATGGCCCTCAAGGCCTCCCCAGTTTATTTTAATGGACTGCAGTGGCCCAGGCAAGATCCACCCAGATATTTATGTCCTGCATTGGCACAATGTAGATATGTAGGAATCCATAAAAGAGGATAATATTTTTTTCTCCTTCCTTGCAGAAAATCTTGGAGAAGATGTTAAATGTTCTTAAGGGACTATCACATGGTGATAAACTGATATATAACTTGATAGTAAGTAGGTACATACTTATGTTCTCTCATTTCTTGTATGTCTTCTTTGTTATCCTTAGATATAATCTGATCAGCCCTCTTGAGGTTCACTCCCCACAATGGATCTTCAAACATTTCAGGAAGAATTCTAGCAGGAAGATATAAGCTCTTAGGAACGTTTAAAGAAAGGCATTGTTTTGACTATTGTCGGAAGTTTAAAGAGTCCAGCTTCACATTCCTTACCTTAGGAGAAAGGCTTAAACAAGGATACCAGGAAACTTTTAGAAGATCTGACAATAATGTGTCTTTTAAGAAAAAAAAACTCCCATAAAATGCTTTGTTCACAATAACAAGTCTCAGGTTGCTGTTAATTCATGTGTCTTTTAGGCTTTATCACTCAATTAGAAAGGCACAGCCCATCTCTGGGAGAATAAAAGATATAGATGAAATTGATGTGTGGTATTGAAGTTATCTGTGATGGTCTAGTTATAGTTAATAATAGGTATCGGAATAGAACTGATCCAGGGGTGAAATTCAGCAGGTTCTGAAAGGTTCTGGAGAACTGGTAGCAGAAATTTTGAGTAGTTCGGAGAACTGGCAAATACCACTCTGGCTGGCCCCAGGAGTGGGGAGGGAATGGAGATTTTGCAGAATCCTTCCCCTGCTACACCCCGAGCCATGTCCACAAAGCGATAGGGGAAAGAAATTGAATTTCATGACTGAACTGATTCCCTTTGTTTCCTTTGTAGAAAGAAATCTTCAAACATGGTCCTCTGGCTGAACTGGTGGTAAGTAGTTTTTATTTATAAAGAAATTCATTTTTATGGCATATGAAATGGTTGGGATAGCATGATAGGAAGAGTCATATCTTCTCATGTCAGAATAGAGTTTTGGTACACTTTGTCTCCATTACAGAATGAACTGAGTGAGGAATATACATTGGAAATAATTGTAAGTAGCTTTTTGACCATCTTCTCTCTTTTCCATGTGAAATATCTTTCTTGCATGCAACCATACTTTTTAAAAATTTCTCACTTCCCAAACATCCCAGTGGCATGGGTTGAGTTGTAAAAGAAGGGCTTTAGGACTAAGGATGGCCTAAATCTTTTTGGGATTTTGTTCTCCCCCCCCCCCCAAATGTTCTGAATCTAAGTTGATATTCCTCCCCCCCGCCACACAAAATCCTCTTGTAGCTGCTATAAGAATATACCGTATATATTGCAGATTTGTGTGAAAAGGGGTTACTGAAATCTGCTTTAATTATTTTATATATATATATTCACATTTCAACTTACTTGGAGGAGGAACAGGCACAAGAAGTAGAAGGGGGGTTACATGAAGCAGAATTAAAAAACAACATTCCATCGTAAAGGTGTAGAACTAATGTGAATCTAAATTCAGGAAAGAAATCTGGATATTTAAGGCAATGTGCACAAAAGAGTGTTATCTCCCAAGTGCCATGTCCGGCTTCTCTTTTTTAAGCAATCTTCTATCTGTTCATGATTAGATGCAACCTTTACTAACCTTAGATTTCTCAATGCATATTTTGAATGTTGAAGAAAATTGAAAAGAGAAAAAGTTAAATAAGCCTCAGCACTTAATTCAAATGTGATTTTTGGATTTTAATTCAAATGTGAAGTGTTTGTTTGCCTTGTAGAATGCTTTGAATGGAAAAGACATTGATAAATTAATGGTAAGTAGCACTTTCTTCATCTACCTTTTTGTTGAATGATATTTTTCTCTGCTGTTCTAATACAACCACTATATTATTCACCTTTCTTAAAATCGCACAAAAGTAGTCCTTGATTTAGGACCACAGTGGAGATGCCCATCCTGGGTGTAAATTGTGACACTTAATTGGGGTCACACACATGACTGACCCAATTTTATGTCCTTTTTATGGCGGTCATTAAAACTAGCAATAGCAATAGCAATATTTTGCTTAAGGGGGTCCCTGGGATGCTGTAAATGACTACGCCTGTGAGCTGGTTCCTGATTTCCTGACATACAAGCACAGGGACACAGGGCGATGGTGGCATTGGAAATTTTGAACTGAGTCACAAATATCTCCAGGGCACAGCCGTAACTTCAAATGGGTGCAATCAAAGATTGTAGTGATAGCATAGTTGGAGAAATCATGTGTCGTATCTTTCCAAAATAAAAGTAATACCTTTTGTTTCTTTTACAGAACATAGGTAAAGGTGAAGTTAAAAAATCTGAGATAATAGTAAGTAGATTTTTCTCATGTGTCATGATTTTTTGTGTGTAATATTCTTCTTGCATGCCATAGAATATACCTTTTATTATTCATATCTCCTAGAATGCCATCTTCTTTTACCATCTTCAGAGACTTTGGAGCAGAAACTAAAAGCAGGCAGGGCCAAATGTTTCATGTGAAGCAGCTTCAAATAACTATTATATCACCTAAAAAACACTGACTCCTTAACTGGAGTGATGGATCCCTTGGGTTCTGAATAGCAAAGGGAGAAGCATATATTTTGGAATTGTCCCCAGGGGACATTTTGAGGATGGGGAGTGTTTCCCCACAGTTTTTCTTTTACCAACTTGTGGTTCTTCTCTTTGCAAAATGGTAGATTGTTGGCTCAAATGGTCTTTCTGTCAGATGCAATTTTGCTAGTGAGATGCCTTTCCTCATTTTGCTTCCCAGGATTAATTTTATCAGAATTTGCTCTGGAAACCAGCTTCACTTTGTTCTCCATGAAAAAGAATAATGGATTTTTGGATAGGTTCTAAGATTTTGCTAATTTCCTTGACTTAGCTTGCCTTGAAGGATTGATGTGGCTTTACGTACCCTTCTCTGGTGTTGTGAGGCCATTCACATCAATATGTTCTGTGGCCTTCAAGGGCTCACCAATTTATTTTAGTAGTCTGTAGTGGCCCAGACAAGGTCCACAGGTATCATACACTGGAACAACTCTAAAGGAATCCATAATGGTTTTCTTCTTCCTCCTTATAGTCAATTGGAAAGAAGATAATACCTATTATCAAGAAAGTTAAGGATGACAAAGGTGTGTCTATACTGATGGTAAGTTGTCTAATTTCTTCTATGTTTTCAATGTTATACATCTGAGATAGGTCCATAGTAGTCCTCTGGAGCCTGCTGGAGACCCCTCCCCTACCCCCCCGTCCCCTCCGAAGGATTTACAGACATTTCAGGAACAATTCCAACAGGAAACTAAAAACTCTTGGTTATATTTGAAGGAGGATAATATTATCACTATCGTCAAGACCAGGCTTGAGAGATTCTGGCTTCACAGGCCTTTCCTGTGGGAAAAAGTCAAGAAACTCCATCAATATTTGTACTTTTCCTGAAGGTGTCTGTTTGGCTTTAATCACTCTATGTTATGATAAGAAATGCATGTTTCTTATCTGAGTAATGAAATTATAATTATAAAAATATGATATGTATATCTAATATTGAAATAGGCAATGACAGCATGGAGAGAGAAGTCGTGTGTTTTTAGATCAAGGATGTCAAAGTTTATTTCATTGAGGGCCACATCAGGGCCACATTTTTAGATCAAGGATGTCAAAGTTTATTTCATTGAGGGCCACATCAGAGTTTTGTTTGATCTCAGTGGGTCGGGTTGGCATGGCCAGTTTGACGTCACTTGTGTCAGAGGTGCCTGTGCCGGCCCGAGGACTTTGCCAGCAAAAATGCGCAGCTCTCCGCTCTGTTTTCGCTGGCAGAGGGTTGCATGAGGCCGTCGCCAGAGGTGGGGGTCTGCCCAGATCAGACACACCGGCAGTGGTGATGGTGGGAGGCTCTGCCCACCCGCCCGGATGCTTCTGCGCAGCACATGAGCGAATCGGTAGTAAAATAAATTGCAACCCACTACTGGCTGTTGCAGCCGAAAATGGAACTCAGGGGAGCACATGCAGCCCTTCTGACCTATATTTTCACTGGTAGAGGCACCGTGGGCCAGTCCTTCGCCGTTTCCAGGGTGGCCCTGTGAGCTGGATCTGGCCTGTGGGCCTTGGATTTGACACCGCTGTTTTATATTATTGGATTATTGGAAAGGAGCCATTTCCTTGGATCACAGCAGATGTTAAATGCTGCATCTCTCTGTTGATATTGCCTATTTCTCTTGGTTGGGATGGCTTTATCTACTCTGCTAGATAAAGCCAAGGTGGCGCAGTGGTTAAATGCAGCACTGCAGGCTACTGCTAGATCAGCAGTTCAGCGGTTCAAATCTCACCGGCTCAGGGTTGACTCAGCCTTCCATCCTTCCGAGGTGGGTAAAATGAGGACCCAGATTGTTGTTGGGGGCAATATGCTGACTCTCTGTAAACCGCTTAGAGAGGGCTGAAAGCCCTATGAAGTGGTATATAAGTCTACTGCTATTGCTATTGCTCAAACAATCCCATTGACATTAATACCCTCTGTAGTTCTCACCGACCCACTCTTGATTTGAACAAAGAGCAGTGGCACACAAATCCTCACAGGTTTCACAGCCACATCATAATTATAAAGGTATGCTTTTGTTCCATTTTAGAGACTGTTTACTGATGATGAAGATGAAAAAACTGTAAGTAGCTTCTGTTTATTTATTGTCCTTGCTTTCTTTCATATTCTTCTTTGATCTGAACAAGCACCCGTTTTATCTTTATTCTGCCTAAAGCAAAAGCATCCTGAGTCCTCAGAGAATTCTCACAACAGGAAGAGCCAAAATATTCATCCAAAGCAGTGGTGTCCCAGAACTGCCACGCCCCCGAACCAGTTCCCCAGTCCCTGCTGCCACTGTCATCTTGTTTTTGTGTTCTGCGCATACGCAGAACAATTTTAAATGAACTGCACGAAGCGTGCGGACAAGTGAACTGGCAGTAAAGCCGTCCAGATCCCACCCCTGGTCCAAAGGCATCTATAACACAGGATGACTGTTCTTTCTCCTACTTGTAAAAGCAGAACTGGTCCAGGGCTGCAATTCTGGTTCTTCCTGCACACCTTCCTTCCCCTGTTATGTTGGGGGGATTATCCTCAGCAGAGGCCGAAGCCACTTGGAAAGGCTGATACAAGGCACATGTTGCGGTTGGCTGATTCAAAAGTCAGTGTTGTGCTTTGCAGTAAAGTCATTGGCTGAGTTCATCATTTTCTGTCTTCCAGGATCTCCCTTACCATCAGCTTGTCCCTGGTGGACTCCATCCTGGGATGTCTGTATATATGCAAGGCACAGTGCCCAGACACAAGAACAGGTAAGATTTCTTTGGGGGCTCACAGAAGGGCAAGAGCTACCTAACTGAAAATAATAGCCATTGGTTTATTATGTCGAGACTAGATTATATTATCCAGTTGCATGCCAAGATTAAACCCTTTCTTAATTTTTTTTAATAGTTCCTCCTCCTGCTTTTTCTAACTCCAAGTAAGCCACAATAGTTAGGAACTTGATTCTTCTCTTAAACAAACAAGACAATCTCTTAGAAATACTAGCTTCAAGACAAAGGAGAGGAGGGGGGGAGAACACTACTCTTTCCTGCACCTCCCATTTAATTTTCTGCTTGTCTTTTCCTCTCTCTCTCTCTCTCTTCCAGCACTTGGGTGAATTTCCAGCTGGACTTTGCCTGTGGCCACCATAAGGAGGCTGATGTTCCCCTCCACCTCACGCATCACATCAATGCAGAGACGTTTGGGCTCAACACATTTCAGGCTGGCAGGTGGGGGAAGGAAGAGAAACATATGAATTTCTTCCAAAAAGGCGACCAAATCGAGGTCATCTTGATTGTCCGTGATTTCGGATACGAGGTTGGTACCCGTGACCGAGGCTCCTTTAGGGCTTCAGGTGCCTCTTTGTCGTCCCCCCCCCCCGCGCCCCCCCTCCAGAATTCACCTTTTGCCTGGAATGAGCCACAAATGTATTTAATACCGACTTCCCCAACTTCATATCTGCCATGTAGGGTTCAAGTGATGTACAAATGTTCTCGTTTAGTAACAACTGAGTAATTGATGACGTTGTTAAGTGAAACCATGTCTGTGTTTCTGATCAAACTTTAGCTTTTTTTGGTTTGCAGTCCTGTGAAGGCTGTAAATGTAAGCATTGGTTGCAAAGTTACAATTTCATCAGTGTCCTCACTGCAAACAGTCACTTAATGAGGACGACCTGTAACTGAAGGGAAAAGCTTTTGATCTGGAGGGGAAAATGGGTATTCAAGAGCCTAGGTGGCGCAGTGGTTAGGGTGCAGTACTGCGGGTTACTTCGTCTGACTGCCGCTGACTGCAATTTGGCAGTTCAAATCCCACCAGGCTGAAGGTTGACTCAGCACTTCATCCTTTTGAGGTGGGTAAAATGAGGATCCTGATTGCTGGGGGCAATAATGCAGACTCTTTAAACAACTACAGCCAAGGTGGCGCAGTGGTTAAATGCAGCACTGCAGGCTACTGCTAGATCAGCAGGTCAGCGGTTCAAATCTCACCGGCTCAGGGTTGACTCAGCCTTCCATCCTTCCGAGGTGGGTAAAATGAGGACCCAGATTGTTGGGGGCAATATGCTGACTCTCTGTAAACCGCTTAGAGAGGCCTGAAAGGCCTATGAAGCGGTATATAAGTCTACTGCTATTGCTATTGCTAACTTAGAGTGGGCTGTAAAGCATTGTAAAGTGGTATATAAGTTTACTGCTATTGCAGTAAATAAAGGCCTCTCCCTTTTTACATGTATATATTTTGACCTTTTTGACCCCCTCTAGGGGCTCCCTTGCTTAGTTTTGGGGTGGGATGTGTTTCTGGGCAGAATAAACAGGTTTTTTTCCACCAAAGAAAATGGATGATCCGAACTGAGAGTTGATCCTTTTGGCTTTGCCCTCTGACAGGTCCTGATGAACAGGAAGTGCATATGCAGCTATCACCACAGAATCCCCCCACAAAACGTCCAGGTCATTAGGATTGATGGAGACCTGGAACTGCAATTTCTGTCCGTAGTGGGAGGAGCAATGATGGTAAGTATTTGTATTGAGATGTCAGCACCTCCTGATCCCTGATCTCTCTTTGGGGATCTTCCTTTGGGGATTGATTCCCCAAGCTATCACTTTCTCTTTGTCCTCTCCAGTCATTCTTCTCATACACCTTTTTCTTCATCCCTACAAATCATGGCCCTTTTGGGTCTGCAGTTGTGTTGGCTTATGACTCTGCATGCTAGCAAAAAAATCCATCCTGGAGTGATGCTAGGACCAGCATCTGAACAGGGAGGAAATTTATCCCAGGCCAAGATCCTGTTTTACCCTTGTAGATGAATATAAAGAAGTGTTTCTCAACTTAACAATGTTAAGATGCGTGGCGTCAACTCCTAGAATGGCTTAACAGATGCCCACACATTCTTATTAACAAACGCAAGGACCAAGAATTATGTGATGGCTGAACATGGCAGCCTATGTCAGAAGGGAAGCTGTGGTGTGGCACAGTGGTTAGAATGCAATATTGCAGGCTGACTCTGACCACTGCTAGGAGTTCAATCCTGAGTGGCTCAAGGTTGACTAAGCCTTCCATCCTTCCGAGGTCAGAACATTGTCTGATCTGTTATTAGAACTCCTATCATCCTGTATATGATCTGGGCTGGTAAAAGACCTGACAGCCAACATGTTGGAAGCATGAGATTAGCCTGGGTGGGAAGGTGTCCATGGGAGTGGCTCATGGGACTTCCCTACCTTGTCCAGGAGATGCTGAGGTTTCAATACAGTCGGTGAATAGTTTGGCCTCTACCTGTCCCCCATAGAGCTAAAGCAGAACCGGTCCGTGGCTGCGGTTCTGGTGTTTCCTCCAGCCTTCCTTCCCTGCCATGTTGGGGGAATTAATGTTTACAGAGGCCCTCCCAGGAGGTCTCTGGTTGACTCAGAACCTCATGGAAAGGCTGATACAAGGCACAAGTTGCAGTTGACTGGTTTGAAAGTCAAAATGTAAAGTTTGACGTGTGCTCATGCTGTTTTAGCCATTATTGCTTCTCAATTTGCCAATTATCAAGGGGTGGCGGGGAGGGGAAAATTGGAATGTCAGTGCCAGACAATAACAAGAAATCATCTTATGGGAAGCAAGGTCATTTCAACAGGTGTTTGATAGAGCCATGGACATCTTCTCACAACAATACTTCTACACCCAATTGGACAATATGACCTGCATTAATGGGGGGGGAGGGGGAGTTCTATACTTTATCTATACGGGACATGTGGAGTTAGTTAGAGCTGGTTTTGCTCTCATGCTGTGCTGAAATGATGTACTCAATAAAGCTTTGCATTAAGAGATTGGATCAACTCAACTATGCTGGCTTGATTGGGTTTGACAGTCAGAACCTTGACACAAAGTTCTATTTTGCAATAGTTATTGGTTTTGGTCATCATCTTATGTCTTCCAGACTACCCCTTACAGTCATCCTGTCTCTGATGGACTCCATCCTGGAATGTCTGTATACGTGCAAGGCAAAGTGCCCAGAAGGGGCCACAAGTAATGTTACTTTGGGGGTTCACAGGAAGGGCAAGATTACTCGAAACAATAGTGATAAGATTAACATGTTGTTAAGGGAAGGCTAAATGATTCTATGCCAAGATTAAAGTCTTCCTTAATTCTTTGGAGAGTTCTACTTCCTGCTTCTTCTAAGTACAACTAAGCATGATGGCTAGGAACTTGATTCTTCTCTTCAAGCAGAAACCCAGCATCCTATAGATTCTAGTTTCAGGGCAAAGGAGAAAGGGGGAATGAGACCTCTACTCTGAGATTCCTGCCCTTCCCATTTAAAATCCTTCTTCCCTTTTCCTCTCTTCTTTCCAGTTTCAGGATGGACTTTGCCATTGGTAAATTTGAGGAGGGTGACATTCTCCTCCACTTCAACCCTCGTATTAATCAAGGGATAGTTGTGCTCAACTCATATGAATCTCGCAGGTGGCGAAAAGAAGATAGATATATGAAACCCTTACAGAAGGGTGAGAATTTTGAGATCATCTTCATTGTCAATGAGGCCGAATACCAGGTTGGTACGAGGCTCCTTTGGGACTGCAGGGACCTGTTCATTCCTCCCCTCCTAAATTAACTATTTGTCTAGAATGAAGCACAAATGAATTTAATACTGACTTTCTCAACGTCTAGATAAGGTTTAAGTGATATGCAAGCAGTCCTTGTTTAGCGATAATACGGCCAGCAACTTGGTTCTACCACAAAACCGCGGACGACAAAATCGCGGTCGACGAAAGCGCGTATGTGACGTCATCACAGCGCGACGAAAAAGATCGAAAAAGATCGAAAAATGTAAAAATAAAGCTAAAACCTTCCCCTAACCCCCCCAAACCTAACCCTTAACCTAACCCTAAACCTAACCCTAAACCTAACCCTTAACGTAACGAAAAACCTAACGCTAACCCTTAACCTAACGCTAAACGTAACGCTAACACTCTAACCCTAACCCTAACCCTTAGCCTAACCCTAACCCTAACCCTTAACCTAACCCTTACCTTTATGTGAATCGGCTTGCTGTAATTTAATTTTTATTTCAATTTTTCGATCTTTTTCGTCGCGTTGTGATGACGTCACATACGCGATTTCGTCGACCGCGCTTTTGTGGAACGCGCTTTTGACGGGTCACGCAGCAACTTAGCCATTAATGGGGTCAAAAACATGACTGTTTTTGAATGGACTTCAGCTTTTCTTTGCTTTGCAATCCTGTGAGGGTTGTAAATGCCAGGGCTAGTTGCGAAGTTACTATTTCAACAGTGTCCTAACTTGCTAACAGTCAGAAAATGAGGGCATCCTGCTACAGAATGGAAAACCTTTTAGTCCATGGGGAAAAAATAGATATCAGTGGAATGAAGGACTCTCCCTTTTCTCATGTATTCATTTTAACCCTTGTGATCCCTTCTATGACTTTGCTTAATCTGCTCAGCTTTAGGGTGGGATGTGTTCCTGGCATTACTAAACAGGTTTCTCCAGCAAAGAAAATGGAGGATCCCAATTGAGGCTTGATCCTTTCAACTTTACCCTCTGACAGGTCCTGCTGAACGGAAGCCCCCTCTGCAAGTTCGAGCACAGAATCTCACCCCAATTTGTAAAGTTCGTTAACTTTCATGGACACCTGACCCTTCAATCTCTGACCATGGTGAGAGGACAAATAGTGGGGAACATGGTAAGTATTTGAGATCAGCCCTTGATCACTTTTTGGGAATAAATACTGAGTCGGTTCAATCCCCAAACTGTCACTTTCTCTTTCTCCCCTCCAGTCATTCTTTTCGTACATTTTTCTTAACCGTTAAGAATTGCGGCCCCTTTTGGTCCTCAGTTGTCTTGGCTTACAACTCTACAAGCAAGCAAAAATAAAATAAAATAAAAGTCCTACAGCGAGAGCAGAACCAGCAACTGCACAGGGAGCAGTTTTACCCCAGGCCCTTGTCCTGCTCTCCCCTTTGCAACTGTCCATGAAGCAGTTTCTCAGCCTGGCAATTTTAAGATGTGGGACCTCGACTCCCGGAATGGCTTAGGAGACGGCCATACATCCTTATTAACAAACCCCCATCAGCCAAGAAGTGTGCAATGGCTGAACAATGAGCCGAGGTGGCGCAGTGGTTAGAGTGCAGTATTGCAGGCCACTTTAGCTGACTGTGATCTGCAGTTCAGCGGTTCAAATCTCACCGGCTCAAGGTCGACTCAGCCTTCCATCCTTCCAAGGTGGGTGAAATGAGGACCCGGACTGTGGGGGCAAGTTGCTGACTCAATTTGCTAAAAAAATTGTAAACCACTTAGAGAGGGCTGAAAGCCCTATGAAGCGGTATATAAGTCTAATAAGTCTAATAAAAAAAACACACAGTTTTTAATATCTTCTTTGTATTTCTCTCCCATCAGCTGTTGACAGGCTCTGCAGTCTACTACCCAGTAAGTATCAAAAGACTTGCTAATTCAGCCTGTCTCACCTGCTTAATGTTTGGTTTGGTTCACCAAGACTTTAAAATCACACAGAAAGTGTGTGTGTGGGGGGGGGGGAGCAACAGTGAGTGGGATATTTAAGGGAACATTAGCTTCTTTATGGTTAAGAAGGGGGTTAATATTAGTCCATTTGCCCCATGTTACAATCTGCACAAGGAAACCAGCTCTTAGAGCCAAGGTTTATGATTTGATCTATAAATTTAGTCCGTTGTGATGTCATAACCCAGGGGCTTTCACAGGTTTGATAAATAAAACTGAGCAGCCACGCCAACCCCACCACAACCCCATCTATTTGTGTGTGTGTGTGTGTTCATTGCACATTGCTTTGGTGGGTCTGTCCACACTGCCATCTTGACTGTTTGGCCACAGCCTGCGGACAGCCTACTGAGCAAACGAAAGCTTGAACCCAGCTGGTATCTTACTTTTGAGGCCAAAAATTACTTACCTGGTCAAAGGCAGCGACGCTTGTAACCACAAGGAATGCAGGAAAAGATAAGATCTCACAAGCTGCTTTCTGCCTTGTTGTGGGTCTCCCGCTTGGCAACTCAAGACCTACTGGACTGCCACTACCTTGACCCCCAGCTAGCGGGGACAAGAGCTGCATGGTTGGACAAGGGGCGCTAAATGTAACCTGGATTCTTGTCTATTTTAGCCAGAGCCCTACACGGGCAACATTCCTGGAGGTCTGGGAACCAGCAGGACCATCACAGTGCGAGGCTTTATTCTGAAGGACGCTAAAAGGTTTCGGATCTCTCACTCTTTTTTTTTTTTTTTGCCGGGCTGGTTTGGATTTGGCACAGCAAAATGTCAGCGTTAGGGCCTGTTGCAGATCTTTCCTGGTTGATCTCCTTTCTCTGACTCTCCCATCTCCTCTGCGTATCCGCAGGGTCAGCCCAGAGGACAAGGAGGTTAAGGGGAGTGGAAGCAATATTCCACATGTAGTCTTTGGAACTCACTTCCACAAGAAGAAGCGTGGACAGTTAGCTGTAGGCAGAGTTCCCCAAAAGGGGACGTCTGAAATGTCATGAAAGGATTGTCGAATTGTTTAGGGAACTCTAGCTAAGGAGGTGGCTGTAAAGAATGAGTAGGACCAGAATATAGATAAGATAGATAGATAAGTTTATTTATAGGCCGCCCTTTTCCCTGAGGGGACTCAGGGCGGCTAACAACTTATATGGTAGGGGGATACATACAATAACATATAACATAACACGTAATTAAAAGAATAACAACATTCATTCAGCATTCGGGTGGGGGCGCATCAAATCTTTACCCCCAGGCCTGACGGGATAGCCAGTTCTTGAGGGCTGCGCGGAAGGTCTGAAGGGTGGTGAGGGTACGAATCTCCACGGGGAGATCGTTCCAAAGGGTCGGAGCTGCTACTGAAAAGGCTCTCCTCCGCGTAGTGGCCAGCCGGCACTGGCTGGCAGATGGCACTCGGAGGAGGCCTAATCTGTGAGATCTAATAGGTCTCGAGGAGGTAATTGGCAGGAGGCGGTCTCTCAAGTACCCAGATCCACTACCATGAAGGGAATAGTCCATGAAGCAAGATCAGCTGTTCGTCATTAGAAGACTGGAGCTGAATATGTATTCTTTTTTCATATGTCTCATTTATTGCTCACAAATATGGGCTTGATTGTGGTAGAACGTGAATGCAATGAATGAATTTCATTTCATTTCATTTTTCATTTTCATTTTATTAGTATTTATAGGCCGCCCTTTTCCCTGAGGGGACTCAGGGCGGCTTACAATGATAGGGGAGGGGAGTGCAGGACAAAACACAAAAAGAAAATGTGAATAAAAATAATTAACAATAAAAACCCAACATTCATTCAATATTCGGGAGGGGCGAGAGTAAAATCTTATCCCCAGGCCTGACGGGATAGCCAGATCTTGAGGGCTGTGCGGAAGGCCTGGACGGTGGTGAGGGTGCGAATCTCCACGGGGAGATTGTTCCATAGCGTCGGGGCTGCAACTGAGAAGGCTCTCCTCCGCGTAGTCGCCAGTCGGCACTGACTGGCGGATGGAATTCGGAGGAGGCCTACTCTATGCGATCTGATGGGACGAAGGGAGGTAATCGGCAGAAGGCGGTCTCTCAAATAGCCAGATCCACTACCATGGAGCGCTTTATAGGTGGTAAGAAGGACCTTGAAGTGCACCCGGTGACCAACAGGTAGCCAGCGCAGCTCACGGAGGATCGGTGTTATGTGGGCGAACCGTGGTGCGCCCACAATCACTCGCGCGGCTGCGTTCTGGACTAGCTGAAGTCGCCGGATGCTCTTCAAGGGCAGCCCCATGTAGAGCACATTGCAGTATTCCAGCCTAGAGATCACAAGGGCTCGAGTGACTGTTGTGAGGGCCTCCCGGTTCAGGTAGGGCCGCAACTGGCGCACCAGGCGAACCTGGGCAAATGCCCCCCTGGTCACAGCTGATAAGTGGTGGTCGAAACTCAGCTGTGGGTCCAGGAGGGCTCCCAAGTTGCGGACCCTGTCTGAGGGGTATAAATTTTGACCCCCCAGCCTGAGCGATGGAACATCAGCCAAATTGTTAGGAGGAAAACACAACAGCCACTTGGTCTTGTCCGGGTTGAGTACCAGTTTGTTAGCTTTCATCCAGTCTTTAACAGCCTCAAGACCCCGGTTCATCACGTCCACCGCTTCATTGAGTTGGCACGGGGCGGACAGATACAACTGTGTATCGTCCGCGTATTGATGGTATTTTATCCCGTGCCTCCGAATGATCTCGCCCAGCGGTTTCATGTATATGTTAAACAGCAGGGGGGATAAGACCGAACCCTGCGGCACCCCATAAGTTAGGGGCCTCAGGGACGATCTCTGCCCCCCCACCAACACCGACTGCGACCTGTCCGAGAGGTAGGAGGAGAACCACTGCAGAACAGTGCCGCCCACCCCCACCTCCCGCAGTCGTCGCAGAAGGATACCATGGTCGATGGTATCGAAAGCCGCTGAGAGGTCAAGGAGAACCAGGATGGACGCGTGGCCTCCATCTCTGGCTCTCCAGAGATCATCGGTCAATGCGACCAAAGCGGTTTCTGTGCTGTAACCGGGCCTGAAGCCTGACTGGAAGGGGTCAAGATAGTTAGCTTCCTCCAAGGTACGCTGAAGCTGGAAGGCCACCACCTTCTCAACAACCTTCCCCACAAAGGGGAGGTTGGAGACTGGACGGTAGTTATTAAGGACAGCTGGATCCAAGGACGGTTTCTTCAGGAGGGGTCTCACCACCGCCGTCTTAAGCGCGGTGGGGAAGTACCCCTCCCGAAGAGAGGCGGTAACAACCGCCTGGATCCAGCCTCGTGTCACCTCACTGCTGTTGGCAACCAGCCAGGAGGGACACGGGTCCAGTATACAGGTGGAGGCACTCACAGCTCGCATAGCCTTGTCCACATCCCCGGAGGCAACATCCTGGAACTCAACCCAGAGATGGTCTGCCAAGTCATTCCCTTGTGTCTCGGCTGGATCTGCGGGGGTGGAGTCCAGGTCCGACCGAAACCGAGCAACTTTGTCCGCCAAGAACTGAACATACTCCTCAGCCCTGCCCTGTAAGGGGTCCCCCGTCTCCCTCCTATTTACCTAAAATGATAAAACATTCAGCAACAGTCTCCCAATAGATAATATTTACAAAGAGGAAGAAGAGCTGTTTTTTTTTCCTTTTACTCCTCCCGCAAGGAGTGATCTGTCAGACTGCTATTGGATTAAGGGCGGGGGCAATCAGATTTCCTTTTATTTAGTCCAAGATCTAGTCTTCAATGCCTGCTTTGTTTTTCTTTTTCCAAGCTTTGTAATCAATTTAAAGGCTGGCCAGAATATTGCTCTGCACCTTAATCCACGCATGAAACCAAGGAGATATGTGGTGCGCAACACTTGTCTGAAAGGCAGCTGGGGAGATGAGGAAGATGATTTGCCCTTTAACCCTTTCCATTTCGGGCAATACTTTGAGGTGAGTTGAGCTATTCCAGCAGGAAGGGGTATCAACAGGGAGGAGGTCACAAAAGTCAAGATGGCAGCCACAAGATGGCAGCCACAGCTATTCAAGTAATGCTATCGCCCCTATTTTACCTGACTTGGGAGGACAGCACTGGATCCCATCAAAGAGCTTCTTTTAGTTGGCCGACAAGCAGGCAGGCAGTGGGGAGGGGAGAGAAGACCCAGCAGATGCTTTCCAGGAGTGTAAGACTCCATCCCCCATAATTCCCTAGATAGCACTGCTTTTAGGAATTGCAATCTGAACCTCTGGTTGAGAAGAGTGGAATTGCCTCATCAGAAGCGCATTCAGAACCATGTGTCAACGTTTCGACTGATGAACCCAACAAAAGCAAGCACAGCCGAGCGGATACCATCTCTTAATTCAAAACTCTATTGAGTACTTCATTTCAGCAAAGATGAGGTCAAAACCAGATCTAACCATTTCCCACACAAACCCACATAGTTAAAGTTTAGATTCTCCTTCCCTCTGTTAGATCAGGTCACATTGTCCAAGGGAGTCTCCTGGTATTGTTGTGAGAAAGTCCTTTGGTTCTGATAAACTCCCGTTGAAGTGTCCTCGGTTCTCACGGATGGCTCCTTGATGTTTGGAGCCTGCAATCCATCTCCCCCTTCCTTCCCCACTGGTTCGTTGGCAAGCTGAGAAGCGATAATAGTTGTAACAGCAAAAGCCCAATTTCGAAGCTTGATGTCATGATTTTAGCTCTCTCCTGGAAAATTGTCCTTGCGTTGCCTTTGGGGTTTTTCGGGAGGGGGAGAAGACAGTGTGGCAGTGACAATCCCTCTCAATGAATCTCCACCCTTTATGAATTGGGCATGTGTTTTGATTTTGATGCAAGCTGTGGATGGTGTGGGCAGCAGGCCCTCCTGCCTGGGGGATCAAAAGTGGTCCAGATATGCTGATTTGCCAGACTAATAACCTTCCTTTCTTCCTAGGTCTCGATCTGCTGTGACAAAGAAAAGTTCAAGGTTTATACCAGCGGCCGTCACCTGTTCAACTTTAACCATCGTTATGCCACTATTCAACGTATCCGCACTCTCGAGATCAAAGGAGACGTGACCATTTCCTATATCAAGTATTAAGCAATGTGGGGGAGACATCAGTAGCAGCACAGATCCTCCCCCTCTTTTCTCTCTGTCTGCCAGTACACTTCGAATTCTGCTGGAAATCTACAAGCTCCAGTAAATAAATCAGTCAATTAATCAATCAATCCGAGACTCAATAACAATATTTAGCAGCATTTTCAATAAAGCATCTTGATCAAGGAATGCAACATTATTTTTCCACCTTCTGAATTTGATCTGTAGAAGATACAAAACTTTTTTTTCCCAGTTATGTGGGAACAACGTTTCTTAAACTTGGCAGATTTAAGATGTGTGGATTTCAATCCCCAGAAATCCCACCCCCCTATTGGGTCCTGATCCATTTTATAGCTTTGTATAATCTACAGATTGCAGGGTGCATGGATTGAGAATAGAACTTTTTCAAAGGGGAAAACAAATTCCCAACTTCCCTAAAGCCTAGGATGCCCATAAATGGATCTGTTAAAGACCAAGTCCACTGTTGTCCACTTTTATTATTTGTATTTTGTCTTTTATGTTCCCCCTTTTTTTCCCCTTTGAATTGTTCGCCGCCCTGAGTCCTCCCGGAGAAGGGCGGCATACAAATAATAAAATACCAATACCAATACCAAGTCTCTCCATTCACACAGCTTGTTTTAACCCTGGTTAGCTTGTGGGAGCTTAGTGTGAACTCAACCCATGTGTAAAATTTACCATTCATTCTCCAAAATGTGTGAATTCAGTAGCCTATTAAATATGTTGTGTGAAACCAACACAAATAGTTGATCCAATTAAAGGGACTGCTGCTGAATTATCCTTTGCCTCAGAATGAGGCCTTCCAGATTCCCATGGCCCAACTGTACAGCATGTGCTGTCGGAGTGAAAAATTGAGATGACCAGTGGTGCACAATGCTTCTAGTCCTCTTGAGGAGAAAACAGTGTCTTTACTTCTTAGAAAGGCCCAGCAGTTCAAACAATTCTCTAGGCCAGAATTATTGGTCTGGAGCTTAAAAATATAACTTCAAATTCAAAGTTGGACCACTATCTATAAGTTACTTAAGTACCAGCTGTGAGGAAATGCAGTGCTTGCTTGCTTTGAGACACTTAGAAAATAGAATAATAGGGTTGGAAGGGACCTTGGAGGTCTTCTAGTCCAACCACGTGTCCATGGTAGGAGATCCTCTACCATTCTGGACAAATGGCTGTCTAGTCCCTTCTTCTGAATTATATTGCAGTTGGAATATGGGATTGAAAGGGTTTTTGTCTTCCTGATAACAATTATGTGGGCGCTTTGGGCATTGATGGGTTTGGATTTTCTGGAAAGACATAACACAGATAAAAGCAGGTTAAGTGCCATGACTAAAACGTTTGTTGTTAGTTGTGAAGTTGTGTCCGACCCATCACGCCCCCATGGACCATGTTCCTCCAGGCCTTCCTGTCCTCTAGCATCCTCTGGAGTCCATTGAAGCTCACGCCTACTGCTTCAGTGACTCCATCCAGCCACCTCATTCTCTGTCGTCCCCTTCTTCTTCTGCCCTCCATCGTTCCCAGCATTAGGCTCTTCTACAGGGAGTCCTAAAACTTGTCATCTCCAAAGTTCAGGTAGTGTCGACTTACAGACACAGTAAAGCTCAAAAGTTTATGTTGTTAAGTGATACATTTGTTAATTGCAAATGTTAATTTACAATCTTTCTTGCCTCAGTTGTTAAGTGAATCACTGCAGTTGATAAGTTAGAAACCATTTGTTAAGTGAATCTGGCTTCCCCATCAGCTTGGCTTGTCAGAACGACAGAGAAGGGGATCGCATAATCCCAGGACACTGCAACCGTCGTAACCAGTTGCCAAGTATCTGAATTTTGATCACATGAACATGGGGATGCTGCAAAGGCCATAACTGAAAAATGGTCGTAAGTCACTTTTTTCAGTGCCGTTGTAACTTTGAACTGTCACTAAATAAACTGTTGTAAGTTGAGGACTAGAAGAACAGGTTTCAGGTCGTTGCATTTCTTTAAAATGTAATACATTTTAAAGAAATGCAACAACCTGAACCCTGTTCTTTTCCTTCTGTTTATGCAGGATTATTTGTTTTTGCCACATCTTTGTGCAATTTTTGTTACTTTCTCCGATTCTGGTTTAGCACTATTTTGGAACTGTTTCTGCTCGGTTGCCTAAGATTACAAGTACAAGTACAATCACATCATGGGACTTGTGGGGCCACTCATTCTTTATCTTTATGTCAGTATTAGATATTTTGTTGCGTAGCTTCCTTGTATTTTATAAAGCCAATCAATTAAGTCAACACACACTCTTTTCCATCAAAAGGACTTTTGCTGCTTTTGGAAGTCTTTCAGAAGGGATTAACTTCTTGTTTGGAAAAGTGAGTTAAGCCCTGATAAAGGATTATAAAAAGACATCTGATGGAAAGAGCATCGTGATTACATAAAGCCATTTGGAGAAGGTTGATGAATCAAAATATCAGGGTTTTGGCACCAGAAACAAAGCACAAATAGGGAGCTCTGAAATGCCTCTCCTTTTAGAAGAAATATTCCTCAAGAGGAGCCTAGATTTGACTCACAGGGAACAGAATGAGGTGGAATGGAGGAATTGGAGAAAGATACATTACCTGTATGAAGTTATAACTTCACAGACAGCAGAGATACAATCTCTGTTTTTTAGCTTCAATTTGAGCATGGATGATGGACTTGTGCATGATGCAATGGAAGCGTAACATTTCCTTGTAAATCAAGTAACAATAGAGTCATTGGGTTTGGGCAATGAGGCCTATAAATTAAGATATTAAAAGGTGGCAGAAAGGCTGGATAAAGTCACTTAGAAGAACAATAAGGACCAGAAGAGCTGAAGATTAACCAAGGAGATGCGTCTCTTTTTAATCTTTGCTTTATTTTTTACGCTTTCTGCACAGCGGGTAAGATTAAATTCTGTGGGTCGCAATAGCTTTTCAGTTGAGGTGCCTGCAGATCAAATGAGCATGCATCTGTTTGTCCCCACTCTTTAATTTACACATTTCTTCATGAAGGGATTGAAATGTAACGCAGAGGGCTTTGAGTACTCCGTCTTTTAATGATCGAGAACTCAACTCCATCAGTGGTTCTGGATTTGGGTTGGCATCCTGTTCTCTGCATTAGCTTCCTCAGTGTTCACATTATCATCAGAGTCAGAGATAACCTTTTGTTAAACCTACTGAGTTGGACCAATATACAATGCTGAAATTTTCTTTGGTTGGAAAGTTATAAGTTAACTGTGCAAGGTATAGGAAGAGTTTAAGATGAATAAAAATAAGGGACAGAGCAAAATTCATAGGTTCATTGGCACCTAAGCTGCATATTATGTGTGGTTTATATTACCTGAAAACATCTAAGGAAGCTTAATGTTTGACATATAATTGACAAGGCTTATTTGTGGTTGGATGAATGTGGAAGAATATTGCAAAGAGAAAGAGGTCTCAGGACTTTATTAATTCAAGTTTGGGGGGTTGGCACACTTTTAGTAAAAAAAAAAGTTTTCTATGTGGAGAAATGCAGTCATTCAGGTGTGTTCTATTTAGTGATGGAACAGTTGGATAAGTCATATATGTTATCATGTGAGGATCAGACTGATGCCCTTCATTTCCTTTGTAGGAAAGCGGCAATGAAATGATGAAAAAAGTTATGGTAAGTAGTTCTTCATTCATCTTGTGCTCTTTCCTTGGGTAATATCAATCCACTCTCTGGGCGGTTCACAATGTCAGCATATTGTCAGCCCTCAACAATCTGGGTCCTCATTTTACCGACCTTGGAAGGATGGAAGGCTGAGTAAATCTTGAGCCCCATCCACATCGAACTCCAGGCTGTGGGCAGAGTTTGCAATCCCACATTCTAATCACTGAGCCACCGGGGGCTCTATCGTTAAACTCTGGATTTTTAATTCCACCTACACTCATAAAATATAAATTCATATATGCTGCCATGAATTTTAGCTCTTTCACTTTTAAATTAAGCTTACTCTTCACTTCCCGGCTTCATTGATCAATTCCACTCCAGAAAAATGCCATAAAGGGAGTCACACTCTACATGGAAAACTGCGCCCCTCTCCCCATTCTGGCATACCCCAAACACCCCCTTTCCTTACAGGTGGGCAGAGGGCTCCCTTGTGGACTGCTGGTGAATGTGAATGGATCTGAAGAAGGAAGGCCTTCATTGTTATCATGTATCATGTATCATATGGCACAGATGAGTCACATATGTTTTCATATGATAAAACATTTTGTTTCCATTGTAGAATACAATTGGGGCAGAAGGTCGAGAAAAAGTAATCGTAAGTAGCTTTATGACCACCATCTCCTCTTTCCTAGTGAAAAACATTATTTGTATTCGATCAAGCAGCCCTTTTAGGGATTCCACACACACACACACACCCTGTCTCAAAGTTTAGCAGCTTTAATACTCATTCTTAAAAAAATATTGCATACTTCCATCTACCTCCACAGTTTGGGGAGTAGGTGGAGTTCTTTTGAGCTCTCAAATAAGGGTTTTAACACTCAGGATGGCTTAAATCTTTTTCAGAAGTGCTCTGAATCTGAACTGATATTCTTGTAGCATTTGGAAGAGGAAATGAGTTGCTATGATGGTATTTCAATAGCTCCTTTTCCTCACAGAACTACCTAGAAAACACAGGGACATTAGGGGCACAAAACATTAGGGACACAAATAGGTGAACACACAAAACTGCATATTTCATATACTGTGTATATTTCAGGAGGAAGAGGCAAAGGGGTAGGAAGAAGGAGGGCTACGTGAAGCAAAGTAAAGAAACAGCATTCTGTCATAGGGATCTCTTTCTTATCTGTATAGGTGTACAGTATAACTAATGCGAATCTAGATTTGAGTACAAAATATGGACAGGTAGAGACATATTCTTGAAATAATGTTGTCTCCCCAAGCGCCATGTCTTTTAAAGCTCTTTTCCAAGCAATCATCTTACATGCTGATGAATAAGGTACAAGCATTACCCCTCGGCTTTCTCAATCCGTAATATGCTTCCACAAATGTGAAAGAACATTGGAAAGAGAAAGAAAAGGGGGGGGGGGGAAGCCCTGAACATTGTTAATTTGTTCTTTAGTCTTACCACTCCCTATTTTTATAAGAAATGTCCATTTCTTAATTGGAGATAATGATCAAATCCAGGTTGTGCCTTGGTATATGCTCTCTCCAACAAGCAACTAAGTCAGAAGATCATTTAAAGGCAATTTATTAGATTACTATGATAAAGATGGGTCTCTATGAAAGTGGAGAGAGAACCTGTTAAAATGGCTTACATTTTCTTTTATAGTTAGCACAACAAAGAAATTTTGGTTTAGAAATAATCAACTGTCCAGTGACATTATTAGAACTAAAACATCCAATATTACGTGAGCCTAGCCATAGAAAAGAGCACTGTACTCTGAATAAAAGTGAAAGAAACATTTGCAAGGGAAAAACCTCAAATGGGTATGGGTAAAATACATTTGCAATGCTTCCCCACCCTGGCCGTGAATACTTGCTTTGTTCATGGAGGCTTGGGAACAGCTGGAAACTAAAATGGTTTATCTACAATGCATTGAGTACTTCTGCCAGTCCTAGTTTTTTTTTTTAAGGGTTTTTTTACGTTCTTTTCAAAAGTTAAGGCTTATGACAAATTATTAGCAATACATTTGAAGAAAGCAAATTGAAAATACACAAGAAAAGTCCCCTGTTAGTTGGCCCAGTGCAACTACAAAATTGCCAGTGCAATTCTACAAAAAGTGCAAATATTACGATTTCCATTTCCCATGGCCCACAGAGGGAAGCAGCAATTCATGTAAATGGTGTCTTAGGATGGTAGCGATGGCAGGGATAGAGAGGTCCTGGGAGGTCTTTGGTTAGAATATAATTTAACTTGCTTCTTTCCTTTGTAGAGTCATTTGAATGCAGATGATTTTCAAAAATTAATGGTAAGTACCGTAGCTGTTTCTCCATATTCTGCCTTTTTTTAAATAACAGACTTCCTGCCTGCAATGAAGCATCTGTGTTATTATAACAACCCTGACCCCAAACTCAAACCTACTTCATTTGGTTGTGTGTGTGTGTGTGTGTGTGTGTGTGTGTGTGTGTGTGCAAGTCCTTTTTTAAGAATGTCCCCAAGGAAGTTTTGCACTGGGGAAGATTGTGCGAGACAATTTCTTTCTCTCCCTATAATTCCTGTTCCTTTCTGGTGTGACTGATCTGCGTGGTTCAAATGTAATTTGGATTAAATGGTTTAAAAAATTATAAGGAAGCCTAAATCTTTGTCCAGGTTACTTAGTCTACACTTTTGAGTGTTGTAGAAATTTCACGCAACCCTCTTAATCTTGGCTACATTTCTGGAATTTGCATAATGTAGTAAATACTAAGGTGACCAAATAGCCTGAATTTCCACAATCCAGTAACCCAACCAAAAATTAAAATTATCGTGTTTAAGAAGTTATGCTAATGCAGTTGCTATGTTACTCCCTCATCCCACTTATGTCTCCAGTGAAGCTCGCCAATCACTGGAGTCAGTCACAACAGTCCTAAATCAGGTCACCCACATGACTGACCTGATTTTAGTGGTGGTTAAGAAACCCTGCTGTCATTAAAGTCTGGTCAATTTTGGCTGAAAATCAGAATGCAGTTTTCAGCAAAACTTGTAAAATGCAGTCACATAATCACACAGGACTACAAACAGCCATAAATGTGGGCCCATTGCCAAGTTCCTGACATGTAGGGACATGACAGCAGGAGAGAGGGGCTCAGCTGTTGGAACTTTGGAACTGAGTAAATACTCTCAGGGAGGTCATTCATAACTTCTCACAGATGCAAAGCAGCCAGTCATAAGTGGAGGACTATAAATATGGACTGTAAAGATTTAATGCTAGGTGGCCAAACAGCTTGAACTCCAAATACCCCTTCCGTTAATGGACTTCTTTTGTCAGGAAGCCATCTTAGCTTTTGAGGTGGATATTCAATACAAGTATTATTCCACAGATTCTCTGGGCAGAGTCTGGTTATGTGAAAGTGGAATATTGAAAAGAGAGTGAAACAAAATGTTTCAGAACACCATTCACCTGTTCTGATAACAAATGCTTGTATCTCATCTGCAGAATGAAGCATTTCTCACATATGATATCAAAGACGGTAGTAACGGCAGAGTATTTCTTTAGTTCAAAGATTTATATAGCTGCTCATCTTATAAAGCAGAATCTAAGTTAGAGAAGTCATCTGTGAGGTCACGTCAGAATGGAAGAAATGCTTTTTGTTTTCTTCGCAGGATTGTTTAGAAAGTGTGTGTGAAATGACTGATTTCAGGGTAAGTAACTCTTCATCCTCTGTTCTTCCCTTATGTAATATTCTCCTTGAATGTGATCATGTCTCCCTATGGGCCATTCTCCCCAAAGGAAAGAAGTCATGGTTGAAATCTTGATAAAGCAGCTTGAGGCACCACTTTACCCTATAAAATGCACTCACCACCTGCACTGCTGTAAAACAGGGTGCCCTAAAACAGGGATAGCCCTTAGGCTTCTACGCCGCTTCACAGTGCTTTACAGCCCCCTCTAAGTGGTTTACAGAGTCAGCATCTTTGTCCCCAACAATCTGGGTCCTTGTGAAAGAAAGGTTGTTGTGATTATCCATTGTTGTTTTTTATAGTCACTGAGCAGGCAGAGCCAAAATATTTCATTTATTTTGACTCTCCTTTTTAAAGCAGCTTCAAATAGCTCCGCACCTTTTAAAACAAGAATGATTCCCAAATTGGAACGATGGTTCCCTTAGGTAGTGAGTAGCCAAGGGAGAAACTTATATTTTGGAACTAACCCCAAGGAAGGCTTTTGGGATGGGGGGGGGGGGGGCTTCTCCAAAACCACTTTTCCCTGCTTGTGATTTTTCTCTCTGCAAAATGGCCAATTCTTGGCTCAAATGGTCTTTCTGCCAGGTGCAATTTTGCTGTTGAGATGCCTTTCCTCATTTCCCTTCCCAGGATTAATTTGATCAGAATTTGTTTTGGAAACACAACTTGACTTTGTTCATCTTGAAAAGGAGTAATGAAGTTTTGGATAGGCTTTCAGGTTTCTGCTAATAAACCCAGCAACTTTATAATGGTTTCCCACAAATCCCTGCCATGGCTTTCCTTGACTTTGCCTACCTCAAATAATTGATATAGCATTACGTTCCTACTCTGGTGTTGTGAGGCCATTCACATCAATATCCTCCGTGGCCCTCAAGGGCTCACCAGTTTATTTTAGTGGACTGCAGTGGCCCAGGCAATATTCACCCATACGATGCCCTGGCACAACTTATGAAAGAATCGGTAATGGTTTTTCTTTTTCTTCCTTATAGTCCATGATGAAAAAGATAACACCTATTATCAAGAAAGTTAGTGGTGCCAAAGTAGCGTCTAAACTGATGGTAAGTAGATACATACTTAACTTTGTCTCATTTCTTTTATGTTGTCAGTGCTGATTTTCTTTTGCTAGTAGCCCTCTTGAGACTAAATACCCCCCTCCAAAGGATTTACAGACATTTCAGGAACAATTCCAGCATGAAACTCTTGGGAATATTTAAAGGAGAGCATCAGGATGACTATTAGCAGAATTTGAGAGATCATCAGGTCTTAGAAGAAAGACGTAAAAGAAAAGGTCATGAAACTCCATAAATATTTATATTTTTCCTGAAGGTATCTGCCCATCCCACCTGATTGGATAAAGTAGATATGCTTTAAAGTCTCTTCCCATAAAGGTTGCCATCTAGGGCAGTGCTTTTCACATGAGTGAACTTCAACTCCCAGAATCCCCCAGCTTGTATGATGACTATGGGATTCTTGGTGTTGAAGATCACACTTTCCTAAAGTTGCCAGGTTTGAGAAACATTGATGTAATGGGACCCAGAATTCCATTTCCATAATAGCCCCCATCCACTGGATCACTTTTCCTTCTGGGATCCAGCAGGTTTCCTGGAATCTACTTTTTTAACCCTCCGGAAGGCTGTGAAGTGCTTGTGGGAGAAAGTGGTGGCAAGGTCTGGGTTGAAGAATGGTGGTGGCACCAGATTTTTCTTGCTTTTCTTGTCTTTACAATGTCTGCTTTAAGTTGGATGGCCATATCAGTTTTTTAAAGCAATTAATTAAGACACACATATTTTTAAAAAGCCAGTTCTTTACAAGAATTGCTTGTTTTTGAAAGAAAAATTCTCCAAAACCTTTTGCTCATGAAAACAAAATAAAACTCTCAAAGAACACTTCATTAATATGTCTCTTTGATCCCAATCGGTCTGTGTTCTGATAAGAAAGCCATCTTTCCAACTGTGGAGTGAAATACAAATGCAATTATCACTATAAATATACGATATGGATATATAATATTGAAGATGGCAACGACAGCATAGTGAGAGAAAACGTGTATTTTACATTATTGGGTTATTACAAAGCAGCCATTTCCTTGGATCTCTGCACTTGTTAAGTGTTGTGTCTGTTTGTTGATGTTGCCTATTCCTTTCCGTTGGAATGGCTTTATCTACTCTGCTCATACCATCCCATTGGCATGAATACCCTCTGTGGTATTCATGGACCCGTTCTTGATTTGAACAAACTACTAGCCCAGCCTGATGCTCACAAAATCCTAACAGGATACTCTGTTCTATTCTATCATGATTTTAAAGATATCCTTTCCTTTTCACTTCAGAGTATGTATATCGGTGATGGAAATGAAAAAGAGGTAAGTAGTTGGAAACAGAAAACATGAAAGGGCATCTGAGAGTGATTCTTGCCTCGTTCATCCAGGGGTCACAGAGAAGGGAAAAATCTAGTCAGCATTCAGGTTCTTGGTGTAGCAAAACTGTGCACCTCACTTTTTAACACCATGTCCATGACTGAATCATGGATCCCGTTGATTCGGGATGCATGCGACTCTACAGCGAAGGGATTGGCGATGCCGTACCGACGCTAAAGACTTAAGTCAAGTAAGTCAACACCATGTCGTTTGCCCTGTGAATATCACCTGTGGATCTCGAGTCTCATAATTCCTTCTTCATTTCCTTCAAGGGAATTCCACTATTTCCATAGCATGTTTAGATGAAGACACACATTACGATGAGCAGGGTGGGGTTGGACTAGAAGATCTCCACGGTCCCTTCCAACCCTCTTTTTCTATGTTCTGTGTTCAGAATGGCCTAGGTCCCTTTTGGATCTTTTTCTAACGAGCAAAAATCTGAAATTCGAGCTGAAATTTTATTAGAAATTAGAAGAGGACACGGGAATCTTCTTTCGGGTTTCAGAGTCCGGTTGCTTCCTATACAGTAGCTGCACAGGGAATCCTAGAAAGGAGATCTTGATGGATAGAGACATCTGTATCAACCATGTCTCTCTTTTCCTTTTGTAACTTACTTTGGAGTAAAAGGAGATGGGGGTGCAGGAGGCCTAGAAGAGAGAGGGCCCCAAAATATCTTCCCATTAGATATACCTTTGCACCGAATGGATTTCGGATGTAATAGATTCTCTCGCTTTTTATTTAACATGGAAATTTTGTGAAACCCCAAAACCCCTTTTTAAAGGAAATTTTCAACTCATCTGAAATATTTAACAAAGTAGAAGTCTACTTTAATAACCTGGTCTACTATTTTGTGTTACAAAGCACATGCAACAGACTTATTCTGGCTATTAATCTAACCCTCTTTCCGCAAATTCCCTAACGTATGAAATGGTAAGCAGATCAATTAGCTCACATTCACACCACATAGTAATCCATATAACAATTTAAAGAAACCTCAAGATGAAATATATCCAGGCTTGAAATTGTTGTGTCACGGTTGATGGTAGGCTTTCCTTCTCTTGGTTGTATATCTAAGCTGAACTCAAATTCACATGTGAAATGCGATCATGTTGTGCAAGGTTCCTGAAAGAGCTTTAACTCCAGAGCTAGGTCTGTTAAAGGCCCTCTGTTCTCAGCAACAAACTTCATGCATCAAGGCATGCAAGCATTTTTCTCTGTGCACATTATGGATGGGTGAATTTGGAAGGACGTTGAAAAGAAAGTCTCTCCCAACAGTTAATACTAATGTGTCTGTTCTAGCAAATACCACTGTGTGTTGTGTGAAAGAATGCATGTTTTTTTTAATCTGGAGAATGAAGATATTCATGTATTTGATGCTGAAGATGGTGGTAATGGCACAGTTTGAGAAGTCATAAGTATAACCACATCAGAGTAGAATGTTACCTTTGGTTTCCCTTTAGAGCTCGAACAAGGGTGCTATGGATGCAGTGATGGTAAGCAGCTTTTGTTTATTTTCTGCCATTGCTTTCTTTCCGATTCTTCTTGTCAGCTTCTGCTTTGCTGTCGCTTCAGCTGCCATGAAACGGGGAGGGAGGGCATGGTATTTGGGAGGGGTTACTCATTGTGCTGGAGGAAAGTTCTGGAGTTCACCGACTGTTCGGACTGCGCATGCGTGGGTGTTTCCCGCCTGGACTAACGGCACCGACATTCCATCTTCGTGATGCCTTTTGAAGTTATCTCACACCTGACACTTGGAAGACTTATGATTGGGCTGGGGCTGTGATGCCAAGGGGTGGGGAATGGGCTATTCTATATATCAACTGCTTTCGTGCCTAATTAACCAGACTTCGCTATGCATTGACTTTAACCATTTTTAATTAGTAAAAGTACATTTGATTTCTACGCATGGAGTCTCATGGTCTTTCTTTCCTAATTAATAAATGGAGAGGATCTGACACTTCTTCTGTCCGAATTAGCAATCTGCTTCATTCTTCTACCTAAACCAAAAACATCTTCAGACTCCCCCGTCCCCAGCATAATCACAACAGAAAGACCCCCAAATTTTTGGCCTGCTTTTACCTTTTTTCCCCAATTGATCCCTTAAAAATTGGGCCAGATCTCCCATACCTGTTTGGCGCTTGATTCTCTCTCTCTCTCTCCCCCCCCCACTTTAAACCAATTCTCCCCTCCCAAAGTGCACAGTTGCAGCAGCCACCCGACCCATCCACAGATGAAACACAATTCTCCCACAAAAGCTCCAGAAATGCAGAGAAAAATACAGATGCTGAAGTCGGGAGGAGTAGGGATGGGGATCTACGGGGGGTGGGTGGGTGAGTGCTAATATAGTTTTAATAAGAAGAAGAATGCACTTGTATACGGTTGTTCTTTCTTTTTTTCTTTTCTTTCTTTATATTTTTTTCCTTGGTTTATTTTATTTTTTATTTTTTATCATATTATAGTTCAATATTAATAAATAAGAGTTGAATAAAGGAACACACCAAGGGGAGAGGTAGAGGGAAAGAAGAGGGAGGAGTAAGGAAGGAGTAAGGGGAATGTAAGGAGGGCGTAAGGGGAATGCTAGGAGGAAGGGGAGAAAGGAAGGTTTGAGGGGAAAGGGAAGTAGGGAAGGGGAGTGTTAGAGGGAGGAAAGGAAAGTTGGAGGGGGAAGATGGGGTGTATGGAGGATGGAAGTGTCAGGTGGGGTTGTGAATGATGATGAGTTGTGTTTTCTTTTTTATTTTATTTTATTTCTTTTCTTATAGCAAATATCCAGTATATAAGTGACTGTAAAATGGAATGTGAAAATGAATAAAATATATATTTTAAGAAAAAAGAAAAATACAGATGCTCTCTTGGCCCCACCAGCCTGACCCAGTTGGCACTTGCAATGTTTCTCTTTTCCTTCGGGGTGGGGGGTGGGGGGGTTAGGTTTAGGTTTAGGTAGCTTATTTATATGCCGCCCTTTTCCCTGGGGGGACTCAGGGCGGCTCACAGTTCAGAAGGAAGGGAGGACAAACAGATTAAACACATAAGACAGTACATCGTTAAAAGCACAACATTCATACAATTCGGGTGGGGTTGAAATCTTTAGCCCCAGGCCTGTCGGGATAGCCAGGTTTTGAGGGCTGTGCGGAAGGTCTGGAGGGTGGTGAGGGTTCGAATCTCCACGGGGAGTTCGTTCCAGAGGGTCGGAGCTGCCACCGAGAAGGCTCTCCTCCGCGTGGTTGCCAGTCGACATTGACCGGCTGATGGAACTCGGAGGAGGCCTAATCGGTGACATCTAATAGGTCGTGTGGAGGTAATTGGCAGTAGGCGGTCTCTCAAGTACCCAGATCCACTACCATGGGGGTGTCCTCCAGTGCAGGGAGAGATCTGATAAGAGGCTGAATCCAGCCAGTCTTGCTCAATCCACTGATCACCCATAGAGTTAAAGCAGCACTGGTCCATGGCTGTACTTCTGGTGCTCCCTCCAAGGCTTCGTTCCCCTGCCACGTTGGGGGGATTAATCCTTAGCAGAGGCCCTCCCAGGAGGTCTTTATTTGACCCAGGAGCCATATAGAAAGGCATATAGAAAGGCACAAGGCACAGGTTGTGATTGGCTGGTTTGGAAGTCAAAGTTGTGTTTGTAAAGTCACTGGTTTGGTTCATCATTTTCTCTCTTCCAGACTCTCCCTTACTATCACCCTGTCCCTGATGGACTCCGTCCTGGGATGGCTGTATATGTTCAAGGCGCAGTGCCCGAAGACAGCAAAGGGTAAAGTTCCTTTGTGGGCTCACAGGAAGGACAAGATGTTACCTTATTCAAAATAATAATAATAATAAGACTATTGCTTAGATTTAGATTTAGATTTAGAAGGTTTATTTATATGCCGCCCTTTTCCCTGGGGGGACTCAGGGCGGCTCACAATCCAAAAGGAAAGGGGGGAAAACAGACTTTGTACATATAAGACAATACATAATTAAAACACAACATTCATACCATTCGGGCGGGTTACAATCTTAGCCCCAGGCCTGACGGGATAGCCAGATTCTGAGGGCTGCGTGGAAGGTCTGGAGGGTGGTGAGGGTACGAATCTCCATGGGGAGATCGTTCCATAGGGTCGGAGCTACCACCGAGAAGGCTCTCCTCCGCGTGGTTGCCAGTCGGCATTGACCAGCAGATGGAACTCGGAGGAGGCCTAATCGGTGAGATCTAATAGGTCGTGTGGAGGTAATTGGCAGTAGGCGGTCTCTCAAGTACCCAGATCCACTACCATGGAGGGCTTTATGGGTGACAAGTAGCACCTTGAAGCGTATCCGGAGATTGACAGGTAGCCAGTGCAGCTCGCGGAGGATAGGTGTTATGTGGGTGAAGCGAGGTGCACCCACAATCGCTCGCGCGGCTGCATTCTGGACTAGCTGAAGTCGCCGAATACTCCTCAAGGGCAGCCCCATGTAGAGCACATTGCAGTACTCCAGCCTAGAGGTTGTTAAGGATAGCTTGTATAATCCAAATTCCGCCTTTCTTAATTTTCCTGCTTCTTCCAAACTCTAAGTAAGCTATGCGGGTTAGAAATTTTGAGTTTTCTCTTAAAAGCAAAACAAAATTAACCTACAGATTGTAGCTTCAGAGCAACGGAGAAGCGAGGAGGGGGGAGCAGAACTTTCCTCTGAGATTGCTGTAAACCCTCCCTCCTTCCCCATTTTATTTTTCTCTCCTTTGCTCCAGATTCTCTGTGGACTTCACCGTTGCAAAACTTCAAAGGGCCAATATTGCCTGTCACTTCAACCCTCGCTTCAAGTGGGGGAATAAAGTTGTGTTCAACACGTTTGAGTTTCACAGGTGGAAGAAGGAAGAGATCCGCAAGATGCCCTTCCAGAAGGGCGAGCATTTTGAGGCCATCTTCATTGTCACTGAGATCGGATACCAGGTTGGCACATGCGACAGGAGGCCCCTTTGAGACTGCAGGGACCTCTTGATCCCCTCTCCAGAATTTGCTGTTTGTCTGGAATGACCCATAAATAGATTGTATCTCTAAGCTAATATTTCATCACTGTCGTAATGCACTCGCTAAAGGAGGAGGACCTGTAGCTGAATGGAAAACATTTTGGTCCAGGGGAGAGGGTGGGGGGGGGCAAGATGGTAATCAGTGAAAAGAAAGGCCTCTCCCTTATTACATTTATTTATTTATGACCTTTTTGGCCCCCTTCTGTGGCCACTCTGCTCAGCTTTCAGCTGGGATGTGTTTGTGCCACGAACAAACAGATGTTTCCTGCAAATAAAATGGACGATCTCAAATGGGACTTGATCCCTTCTGCTTGGTCCTCTGACAGATCCTGGTGAATGGGAAGCACTTCTACGTCTTCAGGCACAGAATTCCAGCACAAGGTGTGCGGTTTATTAAGGTTGAGGGAGACCTGGAGCTGCAGTCCGTGAATGTGACGGCAGGACCAATGGTAGAGAACATGGTAAGCGTTTGCTATTGACAAGTCGGCACCTCCTGATCCTTGATCTTTCTTTTGGGGATGGGCTCTGGGTTGGTTCAGTCCCCATTCTGCCACTTTCTTCCCTTCAGTTGCTCTTCTCATGCGCCTTTCTTGACCCCAAAGAATGGCTGCCACTCTGGGTCCTCAACTGTCACGGCTTACACCAATGCCTGCTAACAAAAATAACCATCCAAGTGTGAGACTGGGGTCAGCAACTGCACAGGGAGAAAATTTACTTGAGGCCAAGGTCCTTCTCTCCACCTTGCAGATGTCCATAAAGTAGAGTTTCTCAACCTTGGCAAATGGAGATTCTCAGTCATCTAGGCTGTGGTTGCCCCAAAGGTGCTTTTTTCAGGAGGCAACTGGACTTTTCTGTTTTTCTTTGAAGATGTTTCACTTCTCATCCAAGAAGCTTCTTCAGCTCTGACTGGATGATGGAGAAAGGGAGGATTTCTATTCCTTGCCTTCTTTTAGAGAGCGTTGAGGCCCCTTGGATGTTTATCCATGCCCTCAATCACTCTTTTGAAGACAGCAAATTTTGGACAGGGAGGACCTCTGGTTTGAAAGAGAGGTCAAAGAGGCCATCTAGGTCAAGATTGAAGAGCCCTCTCTCAACAGAGGGGGTGAGGGATACGATATCATTTATCTCCAATCTACAAAACAGTCCTTTCTGCATTTCACAGAGCCGAGGTGGCGCAGTGGTTAAATGCAGCACTGCAGGCTACTTCAGCTGACTGCAGTTCTGCAGCTCGGCTGTTCAAATCTCACCGGCTCAAGGTTGACTCAGCCTTCCATCCTTCCGAGGTGGGTAAAATGAGGACCCGGATTGTTGTTGGGGGCAATATGCTGACTCTGTAAACCGCTTAGAGAGGGCTGAAAGCCCTATGAAGCGGTATATAAGTCTAACTGCTATTGCTATTGCTATTTCCAAGCAAGATCCACCCCCATTTGCACCACTCAGGTGACCCAAAGGACACAAACTTCCAGGTGCCCTTAACAACCTTCTAAAAGGATGCAAATGCCCAGCTGTCTGCAAGGAGTATAAATCCTTCCACTCCCCACCATCCAGTCGGAGCTGAAGAAGCTTCTGGGATAAGAAGCGAAACATCTTCAAACAAAAACAAGAAAGTCCAGTTGCCTTTTCAAAAAAGCACCTTTGGGTCAACCCTTGGGAACTTTTATGTTGTGTAATCTCAAATCCCAGAGTGGCGTAGAAGATGCCCACCCGTCCTTATTACCAGACAGGGACACCAGGGAGAGTGTAGCGACTGAACACGGCAAGTTGCCTCTGCTTCACAAGCTTAGAAGTCTGTTGTGTGCACTTTTTCCAGACTCTGAGACATGGGGTGATCACTTTCTGTGAATAATCCACAAAATAAGTGTGGGCCAAGGCCACTGTGTAATTTTTTTGCTTGGTGCCAATAGCTTTCCATGTTTTTCAAAACTAGGGTGACGATCCCCAATAAATAGCTGAGTTCAGCTGCTTGTCCTGGTGCAGGAATTACACACACACACACACACACACACAGAGTAATCTGTTTCCTCCATTCACACAACAGAGGGATTTGCAACAGGCTAAGCTACCTCTCCAAAACCAACCCAGGTGAAAAGTAACCAATAGCAATAGCAATAGCAGTTAGACTTATATACCGCTCAACCAAGTTGAGCAAATGGTACAGAGGCACCCAGGAATGCTTCAACTGACCTTGGGTGAATGTGTCACACAAACTTTGCTACTTGTCAGCACCTCTCCATTTAATAATTAGGAAAGAAGACCACGAGATTTCATTTGTAGAAAATCAAATGTACTTTTACTAATTAAAAATGGCTAAAGAGCGGTTGCGTAGCAAAGTCTGGTTAATTAGGCGTGAAAGCAGTTGATATATAGAATAGCCCATTCCACTCCCCCCTGTCATCATAGGCCTAGTCCAATCATAAGTCCTTCAAGTGTCAGGTGTGAGATAACTTCAAAAGACATCACGAAGATGGAATGTCGGTGCCGTTAACCCAGGCGGGAAACATCCACGCATGCGTAGGACGTCCATCCAAAGATCTCCAGAATCTTCCTCCAGCACAATAAGTAACCCCACCCAAATAATATGCCCTCCCTCCCCGTTTCAATGGCAGCTGAAGCAACAGCAAAGCAGAAGCTGACACTCTGCCACAGCAGTCTTCTTGTCTTTAAGGAGACATATGGGCCACCACTGAATCTTCCTGTAAATACTCAAAAGGAGGGGGGGAAAGGGGGGGGACATCCAGGGCTAGAGATTTGGGGAGGAAAAACATGGGGTTGTTAACAGCCTGTTTGGATTTCTCTCCCACCAGACAAGGACCTTTCCTGGAATCTACCACTTAGTAAGTACCAAGAGACTCGCTAACCTGCTAGCCTGTCTCTTCTTAAAACTGATAACTTCAGCTGACAGCGACGGTGTCTCTTAGCCGGTATTTTATTCCCCGGGATCAGGCCTGTAGCACAGTCGCAGGAAGGGCTGCTGCTGCTTCCTTCAAATATATATATATATATATCTGTTAAATCCGCTTGCTGTGTAGTTTGCAATTGGCTTCCCTTCAGCTGACCACCAGCAGGAGCGAAGGTTTCTGGGTGTGGTGATGAAGGCAAGCCAAGTTCCCAATCTACAAGGGGATTGTGAAGTTGAGGTGGCTCATGACATAAAGCTGACTTTCGACCACCATTTGACGGCTGTGACCAGGGGGGCATTTGCCCAGGTTCGCCTGGTGCGCCAGTTGCGACCCTACCTGAACCGGGAGGCCCTCACAACAGTCACTCGGGCCCTTGTGACCTCTAGGCTGGAGTACTGCAATGTGCTCTACATGGGGCTGCCCTTGAAGAGCATCCGGCGACTTCAGCTAGTCCAGAATGCAGCCGCACGAGTGATTGTGGGTGCGCCTCGGTTCGCCCACATAACACCCATCCTCCGCGAGCTGCGCTGGCTACCTGTCGATCTCCGGATACGCTTCAAGGTGCTACTTGCCACCCATAAAGCCCTACATGGTAGTGGATCTGCGTACTTGAGAGACCGCCTTCTGCCAATTACCTCCCTGCGTCCCATCAGATTGCATAGATTAGGCCTCCTCCGAGTTCCATCTGCCAGTCAGTGCCGATTGGCAACTACACGGAGGAGAGCCTTTTCAGTAGCAGCTCCGACCCTGTGGAACGATCTCCCCGTGGAGATTCGTACCCTCACCACCGTCCAGACCTTCTGCACAGCCCTTAAGACCTGGCTATCCCATCAGGCCTGGGGATAAAGATAATTTGTCCCCACCCGAATGATGAATGAATGTTGCTTACTATTTTACTTCTATGTATTGTTTGTGTCTATTGTCTGTACCCTCCCCTCCTTATTTTATGTAAGCCGCCCTGAGTCCCCTCAGGGAAAAGGGCGGCCTATAAATACTAATAAAATCCTAAAAATCCTAAAATAAAGGCTTACGCTTTTTGTCAGAGCGGATTTATTGGAAGTAATGAAAATATTGGCCACTTGTTTGCCAAAATAAATTGGCCAGCCTTTTTGACACCATTCCTCCCTCCCAGTGTGCATAGTTCCAGCAAAAATCCCACCCACCCGCTGATGAACCATGGTTCTCCCTATAGAAGCCCCAGAAATGCAGAGAAAAAGGCCAACTCTTGGTCCCTCATACTTGCAAAGTTCCTCCTGTCCTTAGGGGTTCCTCCAGTGCAGGGAGAGAGCTGATAAGAGGCTGGCACCCAGCCAGTCTTACTCAGTCCCCTGATCAACCCACGGACTTGAAGCAGAACCACTTCCTCCACACCCTCCCTTCCCCTGCCATGTTGGGGGATTAATCCTTAGCAGAGGCCCCCCCCCCGGAGGTCTTCCTTTGACTCAGGAGCCACATGGAGGGGCCGAAAGAAGGCAGGAGTTGTGGTTGGCTGGTTGGTTCAGAAGTCAGGGTTGTGTTTTGCAGTTAAGTCGTTGGTTTGGTTCATTATTTTCGTGTCTTCCAGGCTCTCCCTCATGAACAAACTGTCCTTGGTGGACTCTATCCTGGGATGTCTGTATATGTGAATGGCACAGTGCCCGAAGACAGCCACAGGTAATGTTCCTTTGGAGACCCACAGGAAGAGCAAAACGCTACCTTACTCACAATAATAGTCATAGAATTATGATGTTGTTAATGATATAAGTATAATCCAAATTCTATGCCAAGATTAAAGCATTTCTTAATTCTTCGGCTAGTTCTACTTCCTGCTTCTTTCAAGTCCTGAGGGTTAGGAACCTGATTCTTCCCTTCAAGCCACAAACCGGAGCAAAGGAGAAGGAAGGGGCAGAACTCTGCTCTGAAATGCCTGTACTCGTTTAATTTCCCTCTTCTTTCTTCCTCTCTTTCCTCTAGCTTCGGAGTGGACTTTGCCTGTTGCCAGCATCGGGGGGCTGACGTTCCCCTCCACTTCAACCCTCGCTTTTTTCAGGAGGATCTTGTGCTCAACACGTTTCAATCTGACAAGTGGGGAAAGGAAGAGAAACACCAGAATCCCTTCCAGAAGGGCGAGCCTTTTGAGATCATCTTCACTGTCACCGAGACCGAATACCAGGTTAGCACACTTGACAGAGGCTAACCTTTGGGACTGCAGAGGCCCCTTCATCCCCCCCCCCCCCCCCCCCCCCCGTCCAAATCCACCATTTGTTTGGAATGTCCCACAAATGTATTTGTATTGCAAGGTTAATATTTCATCATAATGCAAGAATGACCTGTAACTGAAAAGAAAATATTTTGGTTCAGGGGGCAAAAATGATGCAATCAAAAGCCTTTCTCTTTTTATATGTACTTATTTTTTTACACTTTTGAGTCCCTTTCTGACCACCCGGCTCTGCTTTGGAGTTTGCTTTGCATTCCTGGCAAGAATAAACATTTTTGTCAGCTTCTGCTTTGCTGTTGCTTCAGCTGCCATGAAACGGGGAGGGAGGGCTTGGTAATTGGGTGGGGTATTTGATGTGCTGGAGGAATGTTCTGGAGTTCACTAGATGGTCAGACTACGCATGCGTGGGTGTTTCCCGCCTGGACTAACGGCACCGACATTCCATCTTCGTGATGCCTTTTGAAGTTATCTCACACCTGACACTTGAAAGACTTATGATTGGACTGGGCTTATGATGCCAGGGGGTGTGGAATGGGCTATTCTATATATCAACTGCTTTCGCGCCTAATTAACCAGACTTTGCTATGCAACCACTCTCTAGCCATATGTAATTAGTAAAAGTACTTTGATTTCCTACACATGGAATCTTTGGGTCTTTCTTTCCTAATTATGTTATGGAGAGATGCTGACAATTTTTTCCCCACCTGCAAGGACATTGGATGATCCCAAATGAGACATGATTCCTGCTGCTTTTCCCTCCGACAGATCCAGGTGAACGGGAACCCCTTCTGCAACTACAGCCACAGATTTCCACCACAAAGTGTGCAGCTCATTAGGGTTGTTGGAGACCTGGATCTGCAGTCCCTGAATGTGACGGCAGGGCCAAAGATGGAAAACAGAGTGAGTGTTTGCTATGGACAAGCCAGCACCTCCTGACCTCGATCTGTTTGGGAGAATGGATTCTGGGTTGGTTCAATCCCCATGCGGCCAGTTCCTCTTCCTCCCCTCCAGCTGCTCTTCTCATACATCTTTCTTGACCCCTAAGAATGGCTGCCCCACAGGGCCCTCCGTTGTCTCAGCTGGATACAAATCTGCATGCTAGCAAAAATAACCATCCTAGGATGAGACCAGGGCCAGCCACTGAACTGGGAGCCCATCTCCCTCAGGCCAAGGTCCTGCTCCCCCCTTTGCAGATGCCCATGAAGCTGCGTTTCTCAACCTGGCCTGAACTTCCATGACGGTTTAGAAGACAACTGCCCGTCCTTATTAACAAACACCAGCGGCCAAGAAGTGGGCAATGTTGTTTTCCTACCCTTTCTAATATTATGATGAACCCTGGATATGGGGCCACCACAAAATCTTCCTGTAAATACTCAAAAGGGGGAAAAAAGGGGGGGGCAGGGGGCAAGGACCTCCAGAGCTAGCGATTTTTAGAGGAAAACGTGGGGTTGCTAATAGTCTGTTTGGGTTTCTCTCCCACCAGATAATGACGTTCCCTGCGATCTACAACCCAGTGAGTATCCACCATGTCTCTCCTTACTTGCCCCAAATTTGCGGTATGGGACAGAAACCAGGAGGTGGGAAGTCCGTCTGTGTGCATTCAAGTGGAATTCAAGGAGCCTAGTTTTTCCTAGTGTTTGGCTTTGATCATGCTTATGGTGAACAACAAGGACTAGAAACTGGAAATTTACTAAGTAATCTTCCAAATGCTTCACCAAGCCTCATGGTATTGGACCTGGGTACTTGAGAGACCGCCTGCTGCCAATCACCTCCACTAGACCGATTAGATCCCACAGATTAGGCCTCCTCCGAATTCCATCTGCCGGCCAGTGCCGACAGGCGACTACCTGGAGGAGAGCCTTCTCTGTGGCTGCTCCGACCCTCTGGAACGAACTCCCCGTGGAGATTCGAACCCTCACCACCCTCCAGGCCTTCCGCGTAGCCCTTAAAACCTGGCTGTTCCCACAGGCCTGGGGCTAAAGAGCTGTTGCCGCCGTCTCGAATGGTATGGTTGTTGTGTGCTTTTAAATTATGTATTGTTATGTTTCGTCTTTTGTTTTCTGTCTGTACCCCCCTTCCCTGATTTGAGTTGTGAGCCGCCCTGAGTCCCCTTCGGGGGAAAGGGCGGCATATAAATATAATCAAATCAAATCAAATCAGATGGAAGGAAGAAAAAGGAACAACGAATGAGCTATTTTAAGGGAAAATTAGCTTAAAGGGAGGATTGATAATGGTCCCTTTCCCTCATGTCAAAGGCTACCAGTTCTCCGCCACTCAGAAAATCTCCAGTTGCACAAGAGAAATTATTGGGATGGAAGAAGGCTGTTGGGTCAACGTGGGGCAGAGTAGAAAGAAAGACCTATATGTTGCACCAGGAAACCAGCTGGTAGAACCAAGGTTGATGATTTCATCTGTAAACTCAGTCTTCTGTGATGCAGGGTCTTTCACAGCCTGTGATTCAAAAAGTCAACACAACAGCGCCACCAGCAACATCACCAGCCCACCTGTTTTCTGTGTTCATTGCACATGGGACAATATCCTGGGCTTTGTTTTGTTCCATCCAGGCTTCCACCTTGAATATTTTGACCACCCACTGCAGGCAGCTTTACTGAGCAAACAAACCCCTTGAACGCAGCCAATGGCTGAGTTGCCTGGTTAAAGGAAGAGATGCTTGTAACCACCTGGCACAAGATCCTGCAAGCTGGCTCCCACCCATGTGGTGGGCCTCCCCTTTGGCACCCCAAGACCTAGTGGACTGCAACTTCCTTGACCTTTAACTAGCAGGGACGAGAGCCACAGGGTTGGATTGGAGAGTGTTAAGTGTAACCTGTATTCTTGCCTATTTTAGCCGGTGCCCTACACAGGCGACATCCCTGGAGATCTGGGGGCTGAGAGGACCATCACAGTGCGAGGCTCTATTCCAAAGAACGGCAAAAGGTCTCAAAACTCATTTTTCTGACATGCGTTTGGGGATTCAGGCAGAGGAATGGAATCGTAACCATTGTGCATAGTTGCCTTTCTGCAGGCAGAGCCACAGGTCCCACCCTGCTGGCATCTCCCTGGGATCACACATTTCAGCCCAACTTGCCACCTTGCCCAAGAGTTAGACACTGGGACTCTGGTTGACACAGCAAAACACCAATGTTAGAACCCCTCGTAGTCCTTTCCCGGTTCATCTCCTTTCTCCGACTCTCCTGTCTCTACACATCCACAGATTTGACCCAGAGGACAAGGAGATTAAGGGGAGTAGAAGCACAATTCTGCACAGTATAAACACAGTCTGTGGAACTCAGTGCCACAAGAAGAAGCAAGGGCTGTTAGCTTAAGGCAGGGTCCCCCAAAGTGTGGGAATCAGAAATTTGATAAAAGGTTTGGCAAGGAAAGAGTTTGGGGAATTCTGGCTTAGGAGGTGGATTTGAAGAAAGATTTGGAGCCAAATTGTCATATAGCAGCGATCAGCTGTTCTTCATCAGAAGAATGCTAGTCACTGCTAGACGGCTGCTGAATATATATATTTATTTTAGCAATATCAATAGCATTTAAACTTATACACTACCCTATAGTGATTTACAGCATTCTCTGAGGGGTTTACAATGTCAGCATATTGCCTCCAATAATCTGGGACCTTATTTTACTGACCTTGGAAGGATGGAAGGCTGAGTCAACCCGGAGCAGTCAGACTCTAGGCTGTGGGCAATACTGCATTCTGACCTCACCATCAGGGTTCCTTAATATGTGTTTGTCTAATGTATAACTCA
Source organism: Thamnophis elegans (assembly GCF_009769535.1). Taxonomy (NCBI): domain Eukaryota; kingdom Metazoa; phylum Chordata; class Lepidosauria; order Squamata; family Natricidae; genus Thamnophis; species Thamnophis elegans. The sequence goes on from NC_045552.1 coordinate 2,392,707, forward strand.
CTGAGAGTTGGTTAAACCGTGGCAGGATGTAAATGCAATGAACAAATAAATACCTAAAATGCTAACTGGAACTTACACATTCAGCAGCAGCCCACCAAGAAATAATATTTGGAAAAAGGAACAAGAGTTGTTGTTTTTTGCTTTAGCCTTCATCCATGGAAGGATCTGGCAGGCTGCTGTTGGATTATGGGGCAGGGGGGGGAATCGGATTTCCTGTTATTTACTTCAAAGACCTAGTCTAATATGCCTGCTTTTTTCTCTCTTTCCAAGGTTTGAAATCAATTTTATGGCTGGCCAAGATATTGCTCTGCATGTTGAACTTCGCATGAAACCGTGGAGAGCTGTAGTACGCAATAGTTTTTTGAATGGCGACTGGGAAAATGAGGAACGGAAATTGACCTTTTACCCTTTCCAGCCTGGACAGGACTTTAAGGTGAGTTGGCTTTGATTCCAGCAGGGTCCACAGGGAGGAGGTCAAAAAAGTCAATATCGCTGCCACTGCTACGAAATCAATATATTGGCCATATTTTACCTTATGCGGCAGTGGTGGGTTATGACTGGTACGCCCCGAGATGGGCGTACCGATGCCTGCCGGGAGCACCAGGTACCGTTCTGGTACGGTGCTCTGGAGGGCCCACCGGCCTGCCTGCGCTCCTTACCGGTATTTGAGCGGTTCGGGGCTTACGTGCATGCGCAGGAAGCATATGGCGCCTGTGCAATGCTCTGCTGAGCAGCTGGAACATCGCGGAGGCGTTGCGGAGCATTGCAGGTGGTAAGTATGCACGTGCGTGTTGTGTGCATTTGCGCGCATTCATGTGGTGAACGCCCAGCCCCGTTGCACCGTACTGATTACAATGGGATCCGGAACCCACCACTGTTATGCGGACACCCCTGGATTCCAGCAAAGAGCTTGGCTGGTTGCCAGCAAGAAGTAGGGAAAAAGATCCAGCTGGTGATTTCAAATTACGTAAGACAGACTACTCCATCTTCCATAATTCCCAGCTAGCACAATTTTAAAATCTGAACAGTTGGAAGGCTGGTAGGGGTGTGTGTGCATGCGTGTGTTTGTGTGTTGTGTAGAAAACAGCATGGCAGTTCTGACCCCCCCCCCTTAAAGTCCCCATCCCTTATATATAGGGGGTGCTTTTTGGTTTTGATGCAAGCTATGGATGGTGTGGATTGCGTGCCCCCCTGCGTGGAGGGCCGTAGGTGATCCAGATGTGCTAGTTCAGCCATGTTAACATCCTTCCTCTCTCCCCAGCTCTCAATCCACTGTGACAACCGTGAATTCAAGTTTTATGCCAACGACCAGCCCTTCTTCGACTACACCCATCGCTATGTCCCCATCAAACAAATCCGCACCCTGGAGATCGATGGAGATGTGACCCTTTCTTACATTAAATACTAAGGGGGGAGAGATCAGTAGTAGCATAGACCCCCCCCTCTTCTATCTCTCTTAGTCTGCCAGTAGATTTAGAATTCTGTTGAATTTGAGTGGTCTGCCAGTTTTAATCAATCAATCAGTCAATCAGACACTCAAGAATAATTTAGAATATTAAGCAACATTTTCAATAAAGCATTTGATCAAGGAATGCAGCAGGCTTACTTTTCTGCCTTCCGAATTGGATCTGTAGATGATACAAATATTTTTTTTTTAAGTTGGTGCCCTCCAGATGTGTGGGAACAATCTTTCTCAAACTTGTCAAATTTAAGATGTGTGGGTTTTAACCTGCAGATATCCCCATGTCATACTGGATACTGACCCATCTTATGGCTTGGTATAACTCCCAAATTGCAGGGTGGATGGATTGAGAATGGAACTGTTTCAAAAGGACAAAGGAATCCCCAATTTCCCTAAAGCCTAGGATGCCTATAACTGGATCAGTTAAAGACCAGCAGCTCCATTCACACACCTTGTTTGAACCTTGGTTAGAGTGAACTCAACCCCTATGGCAAATTTACCATCCATTCCCCCAAATGTGGGAATGCAGTAGCCGATTAAATGTGTTGTGTGAACCCAACCCAGGTAGTCTCTGTAGGGAAAGCGTAGTGAAAGGCATCATGTGCCCCCAATTAGAATGGTCTTGCACCCGTTTCCTGCCCCAGAGATGCTTTGGATTGATTGGGGGGAGGTCCTAGAGAGCCCCCAAAATGGCAAGCAGGGAAGGGTTTCCCCCCCATGGCTCTTTCGGGGGATTCGGCCCCATTCACAAACAGTCCTGCCCTCCAGCTCTGCCCTGAAAGGGGCAGAAGGAAGATTAAGAGCTGCTGCCCAGGCAAGTTGGGTCAGAGAGAGAGACCCGAATCCGGCCAGAGTGTGACTCAGACCAGGCTGAAGAGGAAGGCGGGAGGGAGCCCAGCCAGACTTTCATGATCCTGAAGTTGCAACCATCATGAAAGTGGCATTAATGGGCAGACATTGGTGTCCCTGCCTGGTCTGCCTCGCAGAGCTGGCACTACAGCCCCCCCCCCCTTCTTTTTTTTATTTTACAAAAATATATTTTGCCATTTGGGGTTATGGCCAAATCTGCCCAAGGTAAGTCCCTAACAAAAAGAAAGATCTTTGACTCCATTTGGATCAAGCAATGGGCTCTTTTATTAAGGATTAGAGGTTGCATTAAAAGCCAGGCAAAGTCTGAGTATTTCCGCACAAAGTTACAGATTTCCCCCCTGTTCGTGGCCCTCCCCCCTTGACCAGAACACCAGTGTCCAATAGCATCCTGGCTTGCAGTTTTCAGAACCACTTTGATTCTAGGCGGTTTCACATTCTTTCCCAGGCCAGGTATCCTTGGAGCAGTGGAAGGCAGCTGCTTAGCACCTCTGGTTCCTCTCAGGGTTCACCCTTCCCCCCTAACATCTGTCTTCTCTCCACCTGCACAGCTTCCCCGAACAAGCGTAGCGAAGATGGCAGTGCTGACATTTGGTCCCCCTTGACATGGACGTTAGTCCTGGAAAAAAAACAGAGAAACAGGGAAAGAACCATTAGATTGGGTTCATTGGGGTTTACCTGGTTATTCTCTATGGCTTGTATGAAGGAGCTTCGAGGCCTTAACATGCCGAGCGTCCACCTAGATGAGGGGAAAGGCTGTGTCCTTATAAGTGTCCTTCTTTAGTGACAGCCACCCCAGAATTGGCGCTTTATGAAATGTAAGATTTTCACAAAGCCAAATCGCCCTGCAGTTTTTGAATTGTGGCGTTTCTCCAGCACTACAATTTGTTGGCTTTCAGGCACATACAATTTGCCCACCCCACCCCACCCAGGCTAAGTCCTTGTGTACCGTACAGTCTGTTTGGTGGTCCCTGAACCACTTGTCCTCCTTCAACTCTACTTTCACGATCATCTGGCACCTTTGGGGAAGCATTGTCCTTGAGCTCTAGTAAGGATTGTAGATTGTAGAAGTTTATTTATATGCCGCCCTTTTCCCTGGGGGGACTCAGGGCGGCTCACAACCCAAAAGGGAGGGGGGGAGACAAACTTGTAACATATAAGACAATACATAATTAAAACACAACATTCATACCATTCGGGCGGGTTACAGTCTTAGCCCCAGGCCTGACGGGATAGCCAGATTCTGAGGGCTGTGCGGAAGGTCTGGAGGGTGGTGAGGGTACGAATCTCCACGGGGAGATCGTTCCATAGGGTCGGAGCTGCCACCGAGAAGGCTCTCCTCCGCGTGGTTGCCAGTCGGCATTGACCGGCAGATGGGACTCGGAGGAGGCCTAATCTATGGGATCTAATAGGTCGAGTGGAGGTGATTGGCAGTAGGCGGTCTCTCAAGTACCCAGATCCAATACCATGAAGGGCTTTGTAGGTGACAACTAGCACCTTGAAGCGTACCCGGAGATCGACAGGTAGCCAGTGCAGCTCGCGGAGGATAGGTGTTATGTGGGTGAAGCGAGGTGCACCCACAATCGCTCGCGCGGCCGCATTCTGGGAGTGGTGCTGCCGATGGCTTGGATGGAATGACTGGTCTAACAATCTCGGCTTTAGAGCTGTGTTGGGGCAGCCATGAGAAGGCATCCTCCAAGAGGTTCTAACTGCCTGGGAGGTACCGTAAAGTGAAATTCAAATAATTAAAGTACTGAGCCCACCACGCTTGCTTGGGGGACAATTGTCTGGGATTTTTCTTTTTTTAAGCAGTTTTAGGTCTTTATGCTGTGTTCAGACCTCGAAAGGAATTTTGTTCTCCTCTAGAAAATGCCTCCATGCCAGTAGTGCCCAACTCACTGCATAGATTCCTTGTCTCATACTACCCACCTGTGCTGTTTCGCTCAGTTTTTTGGAAGTGGAGGCACACGACTGCAAGGTCCCTTATGCAGCAGCTCTGCGTCCAGAGTCATCTCCCCGGTGTCTGCTTGGATGACGAAGAAGGTGTTAGGGTTCAGCGCTTTAGTACCAGCTCCACCACAAATAGGTGTTTGGGTTTTTCAAATGCCTCCTGTCAATCCATTGTCCATTTCAGTGGCTGATTGGGTTTGGGCTTCTCCCTCCCCTTTCGTTTTCTGTAAGCTAGTGATAACACAGTGCTACCTGAACAAAGGATCACGGGACTAATTGACAGCAAAAGTTTGCAAATCCCAAGAAACTTTGGAGTTGTTTCTTGGTGCAGGGAGGAGCCCACTCTAGGACTGCCTGGACCATCTCGGGGTCCATTTTTATCCCATTGTGGGATACAGATACAGAACCAAAGATGGTCAATTTTGCTCTGGCAGAATTCGCACTTGGAGTGTTTAGCGTACAGTTGAGCAGCCAGGAGTTTTCTGAATATGGCTGGGGCCAGTTTCACTCGCTCAGCCATGTTTTCAATGTCGCTTAAAATATCATACAAGTAAACTAGCAATAGCATTTAGACTTATATACCACTTCAGAGTGCTTTAAAGCCCTCTCTAAGTGTTTTACAGAGTCAGCCCCCAACAATCTGGGTCCCCCCATTTTACCCACCTTGGAAGGATGGATGGCCGAGTCCACCTTGAGCCTGGTGAGATTCGAACTGCCAAACTGCCGGCAATCCAGCAGTCAGCAGAAGTAACCTGCAGCATTGCGTTCTAACCAGTGCGCCACCAGGGATCAAACTGGGGCTCCTTTATACAGGTGTACATGCAGCACTTGGTTTTATCAATTCTTGGGCGTAGGCAGCCACAGGTCTCTGGCTCTGGCTGGTGGTCTTTATTTGCATTCTGGCTTTAGGATCGATGAGGGGATCTTCCAATCTCTTCTGGAGCACTGCCGTAAAAGTTGAAGTTGCACAGCTCCGGGGCATCATTATCCACTCTGTGCCCCCTCAACACGGGACTCATAAGAGCCGAGGTGGCACAGTGGTTAGGGTGCAGTACTGCAGGCCACTTCAGCTGACTGTTATCTGCAGTTCAGCGGTTCAAATCTCACCGGCTCAAGGTCGACTCAGCCTTCCATCCTTCCGAGGTGGGTAAAATGAGGACCCAGACTGTGGGGGCAATTTGCTGACTCAATTTGCTAAAAATCTGTAAACCGCTTAGAGAGGGCTGAAAGCCCTATGAAGCGGTATATAAGTCTAATTAATAAAATAAAATAATTAATAAAACACCTGTCTTCTCTCCACCTGCACAGCTTCCCCAGTTCTCTCTATTCCTCCCCCTGGCCCTGTTTATGGCAAGATGCCAGCAAGCATAGCAAAAATGGCCCTTAATTTTGCTCTGTGGAGATTTTTGCTCTGATGGGTATTACTTGTTCTTTGCTATTTTTTTTTAAATTTCCTGTCTCTTTCTGGTTTTCTTTTGCTTTTGTGTTATCACTTCAGTTTATATTTGGTTATTGTCTTTTCTTATCCCTTCTTTGTATATTAGAAGCAGTAAAACCCATCGATAAATAAACCAGATGCCTAGAAATGCTATACTGCTGATGCCTCCTTTTGTGGGAAGGGGGGGGGGGTCTGCACATGTGCCAATCTCAGCTATATGCTTTATAGCATGGGGTGTGCTCACTTCCAGTTTGTGGCTTTTGGGTCTACATATAAAAAAATGAATGAATAAATAAATCAGCTTATTTTCGGGGCAAAGAAGCAAACATGGACTTTCAAATCCAGTGTCTAAATTAATTATACCTTACACTTAATGACTGCAGCAAAAAGAGACATAAAATCATCAGTCATAAGGGGGAGATTTGTTTTACGACTACCATGACTTATGACCACGATGGGCAGGTTCCACTATGGTTGTCAAAGAGCACCTCTACATCACAAAAAAATGACAACCCTCTCTCTCCCCCTCAGAGAGGGAACATTGTCCTGCTTCTACCTGCACAGAACAATTCTCTTAGCCAATGCATTGATAGGGTCAAGGTTCTTTAAAAAATTCCAATTTTTCTTGACAATTTGGTCTCCGGAATCATTCCATTCAGCAGTTCCAGACTCTGTCCTGGAGATAAGGAAACTCGGGTGCCTGTTCTTTCTTTGATAAAATCACACACTTTTATATCGTATTTTTGGGCTCTGCTTTTCATCTGGCTCCCCCAGATGACTAAATCAGGCATGCCTCACCTTTCTTACCCTGAAACTCCATTAGAGCCTCATTCTTACTGACAGACTATTTTATCATTATTGGTAAATGCAGAGACCCACTGCCAATAATTTATGAAGTGTCCATCCAAAAGATAACTAAGGATCAGCTGGGAGAGCCAGCATTAGTTTCTCAACAGTATTCCCTGCTTGAATATTCTCGTGGGCTCAAAGACAGGTGATACAATTTCAGGAATCATTGGGGTGGGGGGTGTTGCACAGCTCAGGTAGGTTTGCATTTATCATCCAGATGCTCCTCCTAGTTGCTCATCTAATAATGTGCAGGTTAATGTTCAGTTTGACATCATATACAACAAGTGGAATGGGAGAATTAATCGCAGCAGTTTTTCGAGCTCACTTCAGCCGAGCCCCCATCACAGCTATAGCAGTAGCAATAGCAGTTAGACTTATATATCGCTTCATAGGGCTTTCAGCCCTCTCTAAGCGGTTTACAGAGTCAGCATATCGCCCCCACAGTCTGGGTCCTCATTTCACCCACCTCGGAAGGATGGAAGGCTGAGTCAACCTTGAGCCGGTGAGATTAGAACCGCTGAACTGCAGATAACAGTCAGCTGAAGTGGCCTGCAGTACTGCACCCTAACCACTGCACCACCTCGGCTCCTTCTGACCTAGCTTAGGCATTTTCAGCTGGCCCTCCACCAGCACTCCATACCCCCCACACACACTGGTGCCCTGCCCCCCCCCTACCTTCGCATGATTATGGCAAATTCACCCAAGGAAACATATTCTTCGCCAATTTGTGGTGTGGGTCAACTAAACGCCAACCAATCCCCACAATGAGAGACGGCTCCTCTGTCTTTTCAGTGGATGGCAGCAGCCCCAGGTGCCAGGGTCAGGGGGGTGGGTTTTGAAAAAGAGACACACCTTCAAGGGGCTGGAAAGAAAACTCTAAAATCTACTCATGGGAATTGGGGGGATCTCAAGACAGGCGTGAATTGGATTAGATTGAGGGAGCGGTGCGCCTAGTCAGCCTCACTCTCTCTTCCCAGATTCCATCTTGCTCCAATAGCAGGACAAGAGACAGTTGGAGATGGGCTGGGCGCAGGGACTGACCAGGGCATCTTTGTGTCTTACCATAGTCTACCCCATCACTTGCAGAGACTGCCTTCATGACCCTTGTCCAAGTCTAGTAGGTTTCATCTGCTCAATCTGCCAGAATCTGTCTTCAGGAGAGACAAGTCCCTATTTCACCGAAGGTCAATGACCCAGCGGCTACTCTCAACCTGGTTTAGCCAGCCTGTCGAAGCTGTTGCCCGGGGTGTGGCCGCTGCGCATGCGACAGCTACTAGGAGCCACAGGTGAGAGCTGAGTGACAGGTGGGGACCAAAGGTGGAAGAGCTGCCCTAAAAGGGCACGACATGCCCCTACACCAGAGGTGCTACCCCTCCCTGAACACCCCATACACCCCTTAATTATCAGCCAACAGCCACGCCTAGCCTTAAAATGGGCCGTTGAGCTGTTTTCTGGTTCTAAAAACCATGCCATGGCCAAAGTTACGCCAGGCAAGAAATCTCTAAAATCTACTAACAGCCAACAGCCACGCCTAGCCTTAAAATGGGCCATTGAGCTGTTTTCTGGTTCTAAAAACCATGCCATGGCCAAAATTACGCCAGGCAAGAAATCTCTAAAATCTACTAACAGCCAACAGCCACGCCTAGCCTTAAAATGGGCCATTGAGCTGTTTTCTGGTTCTAAAAACCATGCCATGGCCAAAGTTACGCCAGGCAAGAAATCTCTTAAATCTACTAACAGCCAACAGCCACGCCTAGCCTTAAAATGGGCCGTTGAGCTGTTTTCTGGTTCTAAAAACCATGCCATGGCCAAAGTTACACCAGGCAAGAAATCTCTAAAATCTACTAACAGCCAACAGCCACGCCTAGCCTTAAAACGGGCCGTTGATCTGTTTTCTGGTTCTAAAAACCATGCCATAGCCAAAGTTACGCCAGGCAAGAAATCTCTAAAATCTACTAACAGCCAACAGCCACGCCTAGCCTTAAAACGGGCCGTTGAGCTGTTTTCTGGTTCTAAGAACCATGCCATGGCCAAAGTTACACCAGGCAAGAAATATCTAAAATCTACTCACAGTCAACAGCCACGCCTAGCCTTAAAACGGGCCGTTGAGCTGTTTTCTGGTTCTAAGAACCATGCCATGGCCAAAGTTACACCAGGCAAGAAATATCTAAAATCTACTCACAGTCAACAGCCACGCCTAGCCTTAAAACGGGCCGTTGAGCTGTTTTCTGGTTCTAAGAACCATGCCATGGCCAAAGTTACACCAGGCAAGAAATCTCCAAAATCTACTCACAGTCAACAGCCGTGCCTAGCCTTAAAATGGGCCATTGAGCTGTTTTCTGGTTCTAAGAACCACGGATAACATTAAACCTAGGATGAAATGTAGACAGATATATGCGATAAGAGCAACTAGCAATCCAAATAACTCATGAAATCTCCCTAGTTTCACCAGATATTGACAGAATTAACCATAGTTTCAGTCTGGAGACTCACAGCATGCCAAGAGATTAGGAAAATTCTAAAAGTCCAGCAACTCTTTCAAATTAGCCATCACACAACACTGTCTATAATCTTTCCACAAGAGACAATCAACAAGTCCAAAAGCAAACAAATTGATCGAAGATTCACATCAGATCAACATGCAGTAAATAAATAGATCAACCAAAGAACCTCCAAGACTACTTCAACCAACACCAAAACAACAAGCCACTAAAATGCAAGTGGAGAGCAAACTCTTTCCCTCCTAGCACTTCACTTGTCCTTCAATGAAACATCTGCAAGAAGACCAAGCTGAGAGAGCACCAGAGACAACTCATTTCAAACCTCAGCCACAAATCCTGTCCTGCATTGCATACGGCATCGCATTAAAATGCATCACCAGGTTTACTTTCAGCGCTAAGAAGTCTGGCTGGTACTGGCGTTCTTCCTAAGGGAGTGAAGGTGGTCCGAAAGGATTCCCTTCCAGTCGGAGTACTGGGGGGTCCTCAGGGACTGGAGGAGGCAATGCAGCTGAGCGCTCTTGACTCCTCCAGGCTGATTCGCCCTCAATGCTCGCTCAGTGACTGGGAAGGGTCACCCAGTGGGACCCCCGGAAGGCCATTCAGTGTGAGTCTCCAGTGTGTGTGTGCAGGGGGGGAGTTGAATGAGACAGGCAGAGGCCCACTACCAGGCTCATTCAGTCTGGACGCCGGACGCTGGAAACTCAGGGACTAAATGGCCTCCAGGGGGTCAGGGCAGGGGGTCAGTTAGAAATGTACGTTTTAGAGACATTTATCGCATTATTCATCGGTGGGTTTTGCCATAATAAACCTCATGTTGCCAATAGTACCTGCCAGGCTTCTTGGCTAAATGCAGCACTGGATAATTAAGGAAACCAATGTCCTACCTTTGATGTCTTCAGTTTTGACTGATTTTATTCAGTGAATGCCTCTGAAATAAATGAAAACTCAACATCACCAAATGTCCACCTGGTGCTCAAAGACTAAAGTTTAAAGTTTAATAACATTTATATGCCGCCCAATCCCGTAGGACTAGAAAACTAATTCAACAATTTCACAAAGGAGCTTATATCCTATCAGTGAAAAAAGCAAGATACAAAGAATTGGAATGTTGGGCCCTTGAGAATAAACTTCAGAGCAGATTTTTCTCCAAAGACATGGCAATTTTAGTTAGCTTTTGCCTTTAGTTCATTGAAGATGCTAGTCCCCCACATTTTTTGCTTTTTTTTTTTTACTCCTAAGCATAGTTTTACTCCTAAAAATAAACATTTAAGAATTAAAACTACCACCGGTGCTATCCTTACTACCCTAGAATAAGTGTATTCATTAGCACCCCACTTCACAGAACTTCTAAGTCACTGCTAGAATTACCTTAGGATGCGAGAGGCCGCCCGTCCCGTCAAGGAATGAAGTCTTCAGCTGCGGAAGCGCAGATGGGAGAGGGGCTCCCCCCCCTCCCCTGCGCACTTGCAGCAACGTCTCTTTCGAAGGCACAAGAGACGCAGAATCTCTGGAGAGTCTCGGTCACCCAGGACAGGGTTGTGTCCCATGCCATGGCCAAAATTACGCCAGGCAAGAAATCTCTAAAATCTACTCACAGCCAACAGCCGTGCCTAGCCTTAAAATGGGCCGTTGAGCTGTTTTCTGGTTCTAAAAACCATGCCATGGCCAAAATTACGCCAGGCTAGTAAATTCTAAAATCTACTAACAGCCAACAGCCACGCCTAGCCTTAAAATGGGCCATTGAGCTGTTTTCTGGTTCTAAAAACCATGCCATGGCCAAAATTACGCCAGGCAAGAAATCTCTAAAATCTACTAACAGCCAACAGCCGTGCCTAGCCTTAAAATGGGCCATTGAGCTGTTTTCTGGTTCTAAAAACCATGCCATGGCAAAAATTACGCCAGCCTAGTAAATTCTAAAATCTACTAACAGCCAACAGCCACGCCTAGCCTTAAAATGGGCCATTGAGCTGTTTTCTGGTTCTAAAAACCATGCCATGGCCAAAATTACGCCAGGCAAGAAATCTCTAAAATCTACTAACAGCCAACAGCCGTGCCTAGCCTTAAAATGGGCCATTGAGCTGTTTTCTGGTTCTAAAAACCATGCCATGGCAAAAATTACGCCAGCCTAGTAAATTCTAAAATCTACTCATAGCCAACAGCCGTGCCTAGCCTTAAAATGGGCCATTGAGCTGTTTTCTGGTTCTAAAAACCATGCCATGGCCAAAATTACGCCAGGCTAGTAAATTCTAAAATCTACTCACAGCCAACAGCCGTGCCTAGCCTTAAAATGGGCCATTGAGCTGTTTTCTGGTTCTAAGAACCATGCCATGGCCAAAATTACGCCAGGCAAGAAATCTCTAAAATCTACTAACAGCCAACAGCCACGCCTAGCCTTAAAATGGGCCATTGAGCTGTTTTCTGGTTCTAAGAACCATGCCATGGCCAAAATTACGCCAGGCAAGAAATCTCTAAAATCTACTAACAGCCAACAGCCACGCCTAGCCTTAAAATGGGCCATTGAGCTGTTTTCTGGTTCTAAAAACCATGCCATGGCCAAAATTACGCCAGGCTAGTAAATTCTAAAATCTACTAACAGCCAACAGCCACGCCTAGCCTTAAAATGGGCCATTGAGCTGTTTTCTGGTTCTAAAAACCATGCCATGGCCAAAATTACGCCAGGCAAGAAATCTCTAAAATCTACTAACAGCCAACAGCCGTGCCTAGCCTTAAAATGGGCCATTGAGCTGTTTTCTGGTTCTAAAAACCATGCCATGGCAAAAATTACGCCAGCCTAGTAAATTCTAAAATCTACTCATAGCCAACAGCCGTGCCTAGCCTTAAAATGGGCCATTGAGCTGTTTTCTGGTTCTAAAAACCATGCCATGGCCAAAATTACGCCAGGCTAGTAAATTCTAAAATCTACTCACAGCCAACAGCCGTGCCTAGCCTTAAAATGGGCCATTGAGCTGTTTTCTGGTTCTAAAAACCATGCCATGGCCAAAATTACGCCAGGCAAGAAATCTCTAAAATCTACTAACAGCCAACAGCCACGCCTAGCCTTAAAATGGGCCATTGAGCTGTTTTCTGGTTCTAAGAACCATGCCATGGCCAAAATTACGCCAGGCAAGAAATCTCTAAAATCTACTAACAGCCAACAGCCACGCCTAGCCTTAAAATGGGCCATTGAGCTGTTTTCTGGTTCTAAAAACCATGCCATGGCCAAAATTACGCCAGGCTAGTAAATTCTAAAATCTACTAACAGCCAACAGCCACGCCTAGCCTTAAAATGGGCTGTTGAGCTGTTTTCTGGTTCTAAGAACCATGCCATGGCCAAAGTTACGCCAGGCAAATAAAGTATAAAATCTACTCACAGCCAACAGCCACGCCTAGCCTTAAAATGGGCCGTTGAGCTGTTTTCTGGTTCTAAGAACCATGCCATGGCCAAAATTACGCCAGGCTAGTAAATTCTAAAATCTACTCACAGCCAACAGCCGTGCCTAGCCTTAAAATGGGCCGTTGAGTTGTTTTCTGGTTCTAAGAACCATGCCATGGCCAAAATTACGCCAGGCTAGTAAATTCTAAAATCTACTAACAGCCAACAGCCGTGCCTAGCCTTAAAATGGGCCATTGAGCTGTTTTCTGGTTCTAAAAACCATGCCATGGCCAAAATTACGCCAGGCTAGTAAATTCTAAAATCTACTAACAGCCAACAGCCATGCCTAGCCTTAAAATGGGCCATTGAGCTGTTTTCTGGTTCTAAAAACCATGCCATGGCCAAAATTACGCCAGGCAAGAAATCTCTAAAATCTACTAACAGCCAACAGCCACGCCTAGCCTTAAAATGGGCCATTGAGCTGTTTTCTGGTTCTAAAAACCATGCCATGGCCAAAATTACGCCAGGCAAGAAATCTCTAAAATCTACTAACAGCCAACAGCCACGCCTAGCCTTAAAATGGGCCATTGAGCTGTTTTCTGGTTCTAAGAACCATGCCATGGCCAAAATTACGCCAGGCAAGAAATCTCTAAAATCTACTAACAGCCAACAGCCACGCCTAGCCTTAAAATGGGCCATTGAGCTGTTTTCTGGTTCTAAAAACCATGCCATGGCCAAAATTACGCCAGGCTAGTAAATTCTAAAATCTACTCACAGCCAACAGCCGTGCCTAGCCTTAAAATGGGCCGTTGAGTTGTTTTCTGGTTCTAAGAACCATGCCATGGCCAAAATTACGCCAGGCTAGTAAATTCTAAAATCTACTCACAGCCAACAGCCATGCCTAGCCTTAAAATGGGCCATTGAGCTGTTTTCTGGTTCTAAAAACCATGCCATGGCCAAAATTACGCCAGGCTAGTAAATTCTAAAATCTACTAACAGCCAACAGCCATGCCTAGCCTTAAAATGGGCCATTGAGCTGTTTTCTGGTTCTAAAAACCATGCCATGGCCAAAATTACGCCAGGCTAGCAAATTCTAAAATCTACTCACAGCCAACAGCCACGCCTAGCCTTAAAATGGGCCGTTGAGCTGTTTTCTGGTTCTAAGAACCATGCCATGGCCAAAATTACGCCAGGCAAGAAATCTCTAAAATCTACTAACAGCCAACAGCCACGCCTAGCCTTAAAATGGGCCATTGAGCTGTTTTCTGGTTCTAAAAACCAGGCCATGGCCAAAATTACGCCAGGCTAGTAAATTCTAAAATCTACTCACAGCCAACAGCCGTGCCTAGCCTTAAAATGGGCCATTGAGCTGTTTTCTGGTTCTAAAAACCATGCCATGGCCAAAATTACGCCAGGCTAGTAAATTCTAAAATCTACTCACAGCCAACAGCCACGCCTAGCCTTAAAATGGGCCGTTGAGCTGTTTTCTGGTTCTAAGAACCATGCCATGGCCAAAATTACGCCAGGCAAGAAATCTCTAAAATCTACTAACAGCCAACAGCCACGCCTAGCCTTAAAATGGGCCATTGAGCTGTTTTCTGGTTCTAAAAACCATGCCATGGCCAAAATTACGCCAGGCTAGTAAATTCTAAAATCTACTAACAGCCAACAGCCACGCCTAGCCTTAAAATGGGCCATTGAGCTGTTTTCTGGTTCTAAAAACCATGCCATGGCAAAAATTACGCCAGCCTAGTAAATTCTAAAATCTACTCATAGCCAACAGCCACACCTAGCTTTACAATGGGCCGTTGAGCTATTTTCTGGTTCTAAGAACCATGCCATGGCCAAAGTTACGCCAGGAAGTAAACTATAAAATCTACTCACAGCCAACAGCCACGCCTAGCCTTAAAATGGGCCATTGAGCTGTTTTCTGGTTCTAAAAACCATGGAATGAAATGTAGAAAGATTTATGCGATAAGACCAACTAGCAATCCAAATAACTCATGAAATCTCCCTAGTTTCTCCAGATATTGACAGACTTAACCATAGTTTCAGTCTGAAGACTCACAGCATGCCAAGAGATTAGGAAAATTCTAAAACTCCAGCAACTCTTTCAAATTAGCCATCACGCAAGACTGTCTATAATCTTTCCACAAGAGACAATCAACAAGTCCAAAAGCAGACAAATTGATCCAAGATTCACAGATCAATGCAGTAAATAAATAGCTCAACCAAAGAACCTCCAAGACTACTTCAACCAACACTGAAACAAGCCACTAAAATGCAAGTGGAGAGCAAACTCTTTCCCTCCTAGCACTTCACTTGTCCTTCAATGAAACATCTGCAAGAAGACCAAGCTGAGAGAGCACCAGAGACAACTCATTTCAAACCTCAGCCACAAATCCTGTCCTGCATTGCATACGGCATTGCATTAAAATGCATCACCAGGTTTACTTTCGGGGCTAAGAAGTCTGGCTGGTACTGGCGTTCTTCCTAAGGGAGTGAAGGTGGTCCGAAAGGATTCCCTTCCAGTCGGAGTACTGGGGGGTCCTCAGGGACTGGAGGAGGCAATGCAGCTGAGCGCTCTTGACTCCTCCAGGCTGATTCGCCCTCACTGCTCGCTCAGTGACTGGGAAGGGTCACCCAGTGGGACCCCCGGAAGGCCATTCAGTGTTTGTCTCCAGTGTGTGTGTGCAGGGGGGGTTGAATGAGACAGGCAGAGGCCCACTACCAGGCTCATTCAGTCTGGACGCCGGACGCTGGAAACTCAGGGACTGAATGGCCTCCAGGGGGTCAGGGCAGGGGGTCAGTTAGAAATGTACGTTTTAGAGACATTTATCGCATTATTCATAGGTGGTTTTTGCCATAATAAACCTCATGTTGCCAATAGTACCTGCCAGGCTTCTTGGCTAAATGCAGCACTGGATAATGAAGGAAACCAATGTCCTACCTTTGATGTCTTCAGTTTTGACTGATTTTACTCAGTGAGTCCCTCTGAAATAAATAAAAACTCAACATCACCAAATGTCCACCTGGTGCTCAAAGACTAGAAAACTAATTCAACAATTTCACAAAGGAGCTTTTATCCTATCAGTGAAAAAAGCAAGATACAAAGAATAGGAATGTTGGGCCCTTGAGAATAAACCTCAGAGCAGATTTTCCTCCTGTTCCCAAAGACATGGCCTCCAGCCCTGGAGATCCTCTTTCTCTCCAAGAACAGGAAGGCATCCCCAAAATTGCCCCAGGCCCTGGGAGTTTACCTTCCTGCAAGAAAGCTGGGTCAGTTCCTGGACCTGAAGCAATTTTAGTTAACTTTTGCCTTTAGTTCATTGAAGATGCTAGTCTCCCAAATATTCTGCTTTTTGTTTTTACTCCTAAGCATAGTTTTACTCCTAAAAATAAATATTTAAGAATTAAAACTACCACCGGTGCTATCCTTACTACCCTAGAATAAGTGTATTCATTAGCACCCCACTTCACAGAACTTCTAAGTCACTGCTAGAATTACCTTAGGATGCGAGAGGCCGCCCGTCCGGTCAAGGAATGAAGTCTTCAGCTGCGGAAGCGCAGATGGGAGAGGGGCTCCCCCCCCTCCCCTGCGCACTTGCAGCGGCGTCTCTTTCGAAGGCACAAGAGACGCAGCATCTCTGGAGAGTCTCGGTCACCCAGGACAGGGTTGTGTCCCATGCCATGGCCAAGGTTATGCCAGGCTAGTAAACTCTAAAATCTACTCACAGCCAACAGCCGTGCCTAGCCTTAAAATGGGCCGTTGAGCTGTTTTCTGGTTCTAAAAACCATGCCATGGCCAAAATTACGCCATGCTAGTAAATTCTAAAATCTACTAACAGCCAACAGCCACGCCTAGCCTTAAAATGGGCCATTGAGCTGTTTTCTGGTTCTAAAAACCATGCCATGGCCAAAATTACGCCATGCTAGTAAATTCTAAAATCTACTCACAGCCAACAGCCGTGCCTAGCCTTAAAATGGGCCATTGAGCTGTTTTCTGGTTCTAAGAACCATGCCATGGCCAAAGTTACGCCAGGCAAATAAACTATAAAATCTACTAACAGCCAACAGCCACGCCTAGCCTTAAAATCGCCATTGAGCTGTTTTCTGGTTCTAAGAACCATGCCATGGCCAAAGTTACGCCAGGCAAATAAAGTATAAAATCTACTCACAGCCAACAGCCATGCCTAGCCTTAAAATGGGCCATTGAGCTGTTTTCTGGTTCTAAGAACCATGCCATGGCCAAAGTTACGCCAGGCAAATAAACTATAAAATCTACTCACAGCCAACAGCCATGCCTAGCCTTAAAATGGGCTATTGAGCTTTTTTCTGGTTCTAAGAACCATGCCATGGCCAAAGTTACGCCAGGCAAGTAAACTATAAAATCTACTCACAGCCAACAGCCACGCCTAGCCTTAAAATCGCCATTGAGCTGTATTCTGGTTCTAAGAACCATGCCATGGCCAAAGTTACGCCAGGCAAATAAACTATAAAATCTACTAACAGCCAACAGCCACGCCTAGCCTTAAAATGGGCTATTGAGCTTTTTTCTGGTTCTAAGAACCATGCCATGGCCAAAGTTACGCCAGGCAAATAAACTATAAAATCTACTAACAGCCAACAGCCACGCCTAGCCTTAAAATCGCCATTGAGCTGTATTCTGGTTCTAAGAACCATGCCATGGCCAAAGTTACACCAGGCAAGTAAACTATAAAATCTACTCACAGCCAACAGCCATGCCTAGCCTTAAAATGGGCTACTGAGCTTTTTTCTGGTTCTAAGAACCATGCCATGGCCAAAGTTACGCCAGGCAAGTAAACTATAAAATCTACTCACAGCCAACAGCCGTGCCTAGCCTTAAAATGGGCCATTGAGCTGTTTTCTAGTTCTAAAAACCATGCCATGGCCAAGGTTACGCCAGGCAAGAAATCTCTAAAATCTACTAACAGCCAACAGCCACGCCTAGCCTTAAAATGGGCCGTTGAGCTGTTTTCTGGTTCTAAGAACCATGCCATGGCCAAAGTTACGCCAGGCAAATAAAGTATAAAATCTACTCACAGCCAACAGCCATGCCTAGCCTTAAAATGGGCCATTGAGCTGTTTTCTGGTTCTAAGAACCATGCCATGGCCAAAGTTACACCAGGCAAATAAACTATAAAATCTACTAACAGCCAACAGCCACGCCTAGCCTTAAAATGGGCCTTTGAGCTGTTTTCTAGTTCTAAAAACCATGCCATGGCCAAAGTTACACCAGGCAAATAAACTATAAAATCTACTAACAGCCAACAGCCACGCCTAGCCTTAAAATGGGCCATTGAGCTGTTTTCTAGTTCTAAAAACCATGCCATGGCCAAGGTTACGCCAGGCAAGAAATCTCTAAAATCTACTAACAGCCAACAGCCACGCCTAGCCTTAAAATGGGCCATTGAGCTGTTTTCTGGTTCTAAGAACCATGCCATGGCCAAGGTTACGCCAGGCAAAAAATCTTTGAAATCTACTCACAGTCAACAGCCGTGCCTAGCCTTAAAATGGGCCGTTGAGCTGTTTTCTGGTTCTAAGAACCATGCCATGGCCAAAGTTACGCCAGGCAAGAAATCTCTAAAATCTACTAACAGCCAACAGCCACGCCTAGCCTTAAAATGGGCCGTTGAGCTGTTTTCTGGTTCTAAGAACCATGCCATGGCCAAAGTTATGCCAGGCTAGTAAATTCTAAAATCTACTCACAGCCAACAGCCACGCCTAGCCTTAAAATGGGCCATTGATCTGTTTTCTGGTTCTAAGAACCATGCCATGGCCAAAGTTATGCCAGGCTAGTAAATTCTAAAATCTACTCACAGCCAACAGCCACGCCTAGCCTTAAAATGGGCCATTGAGCTGTTTTCTGGTTCTAAGAACCATGCCATGGCCAAGGTTACGCCAGGCAAAAAATCTTTGAAATCTACTCACAGTCAACAGCCGTGCCTAGCCTTAAAATGGGCCGTTGAGCTGTTTTCTGGTTCTAAGAACCATGCCATGGCCAAAGTTACGCCAGGCAAGAAATCTCTAAAATCTACTAACAGCCAACAGCCACGCCTAGCCTTAAAATCGGCCGTTGAGCTGTTTTCTGGTTCTAAGAACCATGCCATGGCCAAAGTTATGCCAGGCTAGTAAATTCTAAAATCTACTCACAGCCAACAGCCACGCCTAGCCTTAAAATGGGCCATTGATCTGTTTTCTGGTTCTAAGAACCATGCCATGGCCAAAGTTATGCCAGGCTAGTAAATTCTAAAATCTACTCACAGCCAACAGCCACGCCTAGCCTTAAAATGGGCCGTTGAGCTGTTTTCTGGTTCTAAGAACCATGCCATGGCCAAAGTTATGCCAGGCTAGTAAATTCTAAAATCTACTCACAGCCAACAGCCACGCCTAGCCTTAAAATGGGCCGTTGAGCTGTTTTCTGGTTCTAAGAACCATGCCATGGCCAAAATTACGCCAGGCAAGAAATCTCTAAAATCTACTAACAGCCAACAGCCATGCCTAGCCTTAAAATGGGCCATTGAGCTGTTTTCTGGTTCTAAAAACCATGCCATGGCCAAAATTACGCCAGGCTAGTAAATTCTAAAATCTACTCACAGCCAACAGTCAACCCCTAGCCTTAAAAAGGGCCATTGAGCTGTTTTCTGGTTCTAAGAACCATGCCATGGCCAAAGTAACGCCAGGCAAGTAAACTATAAAATCTACTAACAGTCAACAGCCATGCCTAGCCTTAAAATGGGCCGTTGAGCTGTTTTCTGGTTCTAAGAACCATGCCATGGCCAAAATTACGCCAGGCAAGTAAACTATAAAATCTACTCACAGCCAACAGCCGTGCCTAGCCTTAAAATGGGCCGTTGAGCTGTTTTGTGGTTCTAAGAACCATGCCATGGCCAAAATTACGCCAGGCAAGTAAACTATAAAATCTACTCACAGCCAACAGCCGTGCCTAGCCTTAAAATGGGCCGTTGAGCTGTTTTGTGGTTCTAAGAACCATGGAATGAAATGTAGAAAGATATATGCGATAAGAGCAACTAGCAATCCAAATAACTCATGAAATCTCCCTAGTTTCACCAGATATTGACAGAATTAACCATAGTTTCAGTCTGGAGACTCACAGCATGCCAAGAGATTAGGAAAATTCTAAAAGTCCAGCAACTCTTTCAAATTAGCCATCACGCAACACTGTCTATAGTCTTTCCACAAGAGACAATCAACAAGTCCAAAAGCAAAGAAATTGATCCAAGATTCACAGATCAACATGCAGTAAATAAATAGCTCAACCAAAGAACCTCCAAGACTACTTCAACCAACACCAAAACAACAAGCCACTAAAATGCAAGTGGACAGCAAACTCTTTCCTCCTAACACTTCACTTGTCCTTCAATGAAACATCTGCAAGGCGACCAAGCTGAGAGAGCACCAGAGACAACTCATTTCAAACCTCAGCCACAAATCCTGTCCTGCATTGCATACGGCATCGCATTAAAATGCATCACCAGGTTTACTTTCAGCGCTAAGAAGTCTGGCTGGTACTGGCGTTCTTCCTAAGGGAGTGAAGGTGGTCCGAAAGGATTCCCTTCCAGTCGGAGTACTGGGGGGTCCTCAGGGACTGGAGGAGGCAATGCAGCTGAGCGCTCTTGACTCCTCCAGGCTGATTCGCCCTCACTGCTCGCTCAGGGACTGGGAAGGGTCACCCAGTGGGACCCCCGGAAGGCCATTCAGTGTGAGTCTCCAGTGTGTGTGTGCAGGGGGGGTTGAATGAGACAGGCAGAGGCCCACTACCAGGCTCATTCAGTCTGGACGCCGGACGCTGGAAACTCAGGGACTGAATGGCCTCCAGGGGGTCAGGGCAGGGGGTCAGTTAGAAATGTACGTTTTAGAGACATTTATCGCATTATTCATCGGTGGTTTTTGCCATAATAAACCTCATGTTGCCAATAGTACCTGCCAGGCTTCTTGGCTAAATGCAGCACTGGATAATGAAGGAAACCAATGTCCTACCTTTGATGTCTTCAGTTTTGACTGATTTTACTCAGTGAGTCCCTCTGAAATAAATAAAAACTCAACATCACCAAATGTCCACCTGGTGCTCAAAGACTAGAAAAGTAATTCAACAATTTCACAAAGGAGCTTTTATCCTATCAGTGAAAAAAGCAAGATACAAAGAATAGGAATGTTGGGCCCTTGAGAATAAACCTCAGAGCAGATTTTTCTCCTGTTCCCAAAGACATGGCCTCCAGCCCTGGAGATCCTCTTTCTCTCCAAGAACAGGAAGGCATCCCCAAAATTGCCCCAGGCCCTGGGAGTTTACCTTCCTGCAAGAAAGGTGGGTCAGTTCCTGGACCTGAAGCAATTTTAGTTAACTTTTGCCTTTAGTTCATTGAAGATGCTAGTCTCCCAAATATTCTGCTTTTTGTTTTTACTCCTAAGCATAGTTTTACTCCTAAAAATAAACATTTAAGAATTAAAACTACCACCGGTGCTATCCTTACTACCCTAGAATAAGTGTATTCATTAGCACCCCACTTCACAGAACTTCTAAGTCACTGCTAGAATTACCTTAGGATGCAAGAGGCCGCCCGTCCGGTCAAGGAATGAAGTCTTCAGCTGCGGAAGCGCAGATGGGAGAGGGGCTCCCCCCCCTCCCCTGCGCACTTGCAGCAACGTCTCTTTCGAAGGCACAAGAGACGCAGCATCTCTGGAGAGTCTCGGTCACCCAGGACAGGGTTGTGTCCCATGCCATGGCCAAGGTTATGCCAGGCTAGTAAACTCTAAAATCTACTCACAGCCAACAGCCGTGCCTAGCCTTAAAATGGGCCGTTGAGTTGTTTTCTGGTTCTAAGAACCATGCCATGGCCAAAATTACGCCAGGCTAGCAAATTCTAAAATCTACTAACAGCCAACAGCCACGCCTAGCCTTAAAATGGGCCATTGAGCTGTTTTCTGGTTCTAAAAACCATGCCATGGCCAAAATTACGCCATGCTAGTAAATTCTAAAATCTACTCACAGCCAACAGCCGTGCCTAGCCTTAAAATGGGCCATTGAGCTGTTTTCTGGTTCTAAGAACCATGCCATGGCCAAAGTTACGCCAGGCAAATAAACTATAAAATCTACTAACAGCCAACAGCCACGCCTAGCCTTAAAATGGGCCATTGAGCTGTTTTCTGGTTCTAAAAACCATGCCATGGCCAAAATTACGCCAGGCTAGTAAATTCTAAAATCTACTCACAGCCAACAGCCGTGCCTAGCCTTAAAATGGGCCATTGAGCTGTTTTCTGGTTCTAAGAACCATGCCATGGCCAAAGTTACGCCAGGCAAATAAACTATAAAATCTACTAACAGCCAACAGCCACGCCTAGCCTTAAAATTGCCATTGAGCTGTTTTCTGGTTCTAAGAACCATGCCATGGCCAAAGTTACGCCAGGCTAGTAAACTATAAAATCTATTCACAGCCAACAGCCACGCCTAGCCTTAAAATCGCCATTGAGCTGTTTTCTGGTTCTAAGAACCATGCCATGGCCAAAGTTACGCCAGGCAAATAAAGTATAAAATCTACTAACAGCCAACAGCCACGCCTAGCCTTAAAATCGCCATTGAGCTGTTTTCTGGTTCTAAGAACCATGCCATGGCCAAAGTTACGCCAGGCAAATAAAGTATAAAATCTACTCACAGCCAACAGCCATGCCTAGCCTTAAAATGGGCCATTGAGCTGTTTTCTGGTTCTAAGAACCATGCCATGGCCAAAGTTACGCCAGGCAAATAAACTATAAAATCTACTCACAGCCAACAGCCATGCCTAGCCTTAAAATGGGCTATTGAGCTTTTTTCTGGTTCTAAGAACCATGCCATGGCCAAAGTTACGCCAGGCAAGTAAACTATAAAATCTACTCACAGCCAACAGCCACGCCTAGCCTTAAAATCGCCATTGAGCTGTATTCTGGTTCTAAGAACCATGCCATGGCCAAAGTTACGCCAGGCTAGTAAACTATAAAATCTATTCACAGCCAACAGCCACGCCTAGCCTTAAAATCGCCATTGAGCTGTTTTCTGGTTCTAAGAACCATGCCATGGCCAAAGTTACGCCAGGCAAATAAAGTATAAAATCTACTAACAGCCAACAGCCACGCCTAGCCTTAAAATCGCCATTGAGCTGTTTTCTGGTTCTAAGAACCATGCCATGGCCAAAGTTACGCCAGGCAAATAAAGTATAAAATCTACTCACAGCCAACAGCCATGCCTAGCCTTAAAATGGGCCATTGAGCTGTTTTCTGGTTCTAAGAACCATGCCATGGCCAAAGTTACGCCAGGCAAATAAACTATAAAATCTACTCACAGCCAACAGCCATGCCTAGCCTTAAAATGGGCTATTGAGCTTTTTTCTGGTTCTAAGAACCATGCCATGGCCAAAGTTACGCCAGGCAAGTAAACTATAAAATCTACTCACAGCCAACAGCCACGCCTAGCCTTAAAATCGCCATTGAGCTGTATTCTGGTTCTAAGAACCATGCCATGGCCAAAGTTACGCCAGGCAAATAAACTATAAAATCTACTAACAGCCAACAGCCACGCCTAGCCTTAAAATGGGCTATTGAGCTTTTTTCTGGTTCTAAGAACCATGCCATGGCCAAAGTTACGCCAGGCAAATAAACTATAAAATCTACTAACAGCCAACAGCCACGCCTAGCCTTAAAATCGCCATTGAGCTGTTTTCTGGTTCTAAGAACCATGCCATGGCCAAAGTTACGCCAGGCAAGAAATCTCTAAAATCTACTAACAGCCAACAGCCACGCCTAGCCTTAAAATGGGCTATTGAGCTTTTTTCTGGTTCTAAGAACCATGCCATGGCCAAAGTTACGCCAGGCAAATAAACTATAAAATCTACTAACAGCCAACAGCCACGCCTAGCCTTAAAATCGCCATTGAGCTGTTTTCTGGTTCTAAGAACCATGCCATGGCCAAAGTTACACCAGGCAAGTAAACTATAAAATCTACTCACAGCCAACAGCCATGCCTAGCCTTAAAATGGGCTACTGAGCTTTTTTCTGGTTCTAAGAACCATGCCATGGCCAAAGTTACGCCAGGCAAGTAAACTATAAAATCTACTCACAGCCAACAGCCGTGCCTAGCCTTAAAATGGGCCATTGAGCTGTTTTCTAGTTCTAAAAACCATGCCATGGCCAAGGTTACGCCAGGCAAGAAATCTCTAAAATCTACTAACAGCCAACAGCCACGCCTAGCCTTAAAATGGGCCGTTGAGCTGTTTTCTGGTTCTAAGAACCATGCCATGGCCAAAGTTACACCAGGCAAATAAACTATAAAATCTACTAACAGCCAACAGCCACGCCTAGCCTTAAAATGGGCCTTTGAGCTGTTTTCTAGTTCTAAAAACCATGCCATGGCCAAAGTTACACCAGGCAAATAAACTATAAAATCTACTAACAGCCAACAGCCACGCCTAGCCTTAAAATGGGCCATTGAGCTGTTTTCTAGTTCTAAAAACCATGCCATGGCCAAGGTTACGCCAGGCAAGAAATCTCTAAAATCTACTAACAGCCAACAGCCACGCCTAGCCTTAAAATGGGCCGTTGAGCTGTTTTCTGGTTCTAAGAACCATGCCATGGCCAAAGTTACGCCAGGCAAGAAATCTCTAAAATCTACTAACAGCCAACAGCCACGCCTAGCCTTAAAATGGGCCGTTGATCTGTTTTCTGGTTCTAAGAACCATGCCATGGCCAAAGTTACGCCAGGCAAGAAATTTCTAAAATCTACTCACAGTCAACAGCCACGCCTAGCCTTAAAATGGGCCATTGAGCTGTTTTCTGGTTCTAAGAACCATGCCATGGCCAAGGTTACGCCAGGCAAAAAATCTTTGAAATCTACTCACAGTCAACAGCCGTGCCTAGCCTTAAAATGGGCCGTTGAGCTGTTTTCTGGTTCTAAGAACCATGCCATGGCCAAAGTTACGCCAGGCAAGAAATCTCTAAAATCTACTAACAGCCAACAGCCACGCCTAGCCTTAAAATGGGCCGTTGAGCTGTTTTCTGGTTCTAAGAACCATGCCATGGCCAAAGTTATGCCAGGCTAGTAAATTCTAAAATCTACTCCCAGCCAACAGCCACGCCTAGCCTTAAAATGGGCCATTGATCTGTTTTCTGGTTCTAAGAACCATGCCATGGCCAAAGTTATGCCAGGCTAGTAAATTCTAAAATCTACTCACAGCCAACAGCCACGCCTAGCCTTAAAATGGGCCATTGAGCTGTTTTCTAGTTCTAAAAACCATGCCATGGCCAAGGTTACGCCAGGCAAGAAATCTCTAAAATCTACTAACAGCCAACAGCCACGCCTAGCCTTAAAATGGGCCGTTGAGCTGTTTTCTGGTTCTAAGAACCATGCCATGGCCAAAGTTACACCAGGCAAATAAACTATAAAATCTACTAACAGCCAACAGCCACGCCTAGCCTTAAAATGGGCCTTTGAGCTGTTTTCTAGTTCTAAAAACCATGCCATGGCCAAAGTTACACCAGGCAAATAAACTATAAAATCTACTAACAGCCAACAGCCACGCCTAGCCTTAAAATGGGCCATTGAGCTGTTTTCTAGTTCTAAAAACCATGCCATGGCCAAGGTTACGCCAGGCAAGAAATCTCTAAAATCTACTAACAGCCAACAGCCACGCCTAGCCTTAAAATGGGCCGTTGAGCTGTTTTCTGGTTCTAAGAACCATGCCATGGCCAAAGTTACGCCAGGCAAGAAATCTCTAAAATCTACTAACAGCCAACAGCCACGCCTAGCCTTAAAATGGGCCGTTGATCTGTTTTCTGGTTCTAAGAACCATGCCATGGCCAAAGTTACGCCAGGCAAGAAATTTCTAAAATCTACTCACAGTCAACAGCCACGCCTAGCCTTAAAATGGGCCATTGAGCTGTTTTCTGGTTCTAAGAACCATGCCATGGCCAAGGTTACGCCAGGCAAAAAATCTTTGAAATCTACTCACAGTCAACAGCCGTGCCTAGCCTTAAAATGGGCCGTTGAGCTGTTTTCTGGTTCTAAGAACCATGCCATGGCCAAAGTTATGCCAGGCTAGTAAATTCTAAAATCTACTCCCAGCCAACAGCCACGCCTAGCCTTAAAATGGGCCATTGATCTGTTTTCTGGTTCTAAGAACCATGCCATGGCCAAAGTTATGCCAGGCTAGTAAATTCTAAAATCTACTCACAGCCAACAGCCACGCCTAGCCTTAAAATGGGCCATTGAGCTGTTTTCTGGTTCTAAGAACCATGCCATGGCCAAGGTTACGCCAGGCAAAAAATCTTTGAAATCTACTCACAGTCAACAGCCGTGCCTAGCCTTAAAATGGGCCGTTGAGCTGTTTTCTGGTTCTAAGAACCATGCCATGGCCAAAGTTACGCCAGGCAAGAAATCTCTAAAATCTACTAACAGCCAACAGCCACGCCTAGCCTTAAAATCGGCCGTTGAGCTGTTTTCTGGTTCTAAGAACCATGCCATGGCCAAAGTTATGCCAGGCTAGTAAATTCTAAAATCTACTCACAGCCAACAGCCACGCCTAGCCTTAAAATGGGCCATTGATCTGTTTTCTGGTTCTAAGAACCATGCCATGGCCAAA
The DNA here is from genome assembly GCF_009769535.1 of Thamnophis elegans. NCBI lineage: Eukaryota > Metazoa > Chordata > Lepidosauria > Squamata > Natricidae > Thamnophis > Thamnophis elegans. Next base: position 2,418,793 of record NC_045552.1, read on the forward strand.
GTTATGCCAGGCTAGTAAATTCTAAAATCTACTCACAGCCAACAGCCACGCCTAGCCTTAAAATGGGCCGTTGAGCTGTTTTCTGGTTCTAAGAACCATGCCATGGCCAAAGTTATGCCAGGCTAGTAAATTCTAAAATCTACTCACAGCCAACAGCCACGCCTAGCCTTAAAATGGGCCGTTGAGCTGTTTTCTGGTTCTAAGAACCATGCCATGGCCAAAATTACGCCAGGCAAGAAATCTCTAAAATCTACTAACAGCCAACAGCCATGCCTAGCCTTAAAATGGGCCATTGAGCTGTTTTCTGGTTCTAAAAACCATGCCATGGCCAAAATTACGCCAGGCTAGTAAATTCTAAAATCTACTCACAGCCAACAGCCGTGCCTAGCCTTAAAATGGGCCGTTGAGCTGTTTTCTGGTTCTAAAAACCATGCCATGGCCAAAATTACGCCATGCTAGTAAATTCTAAAATCTACTCACAGCCAACAGCCGTGCCTAGCCTTAAAATGGGCCATTGAGCTGTTTTCTGGTTCTAAAAACCATGCCATGGCCAAAGTTACGCCAGGCTAGTAAATTCTAAAATATACTCACAGCCAACAGTCAACCCCTAGCCTTAAAAAGGGCCATTGAGCTGTTTTCTGGTTCTAAGAACCATGCCATGGCCAAAGTAACGCCAGGCAAGTAAACTATAAAATCTACTAACAGTCAACAGCCATGCCTAGCCTTAAAATGGGCCGTTGAGCTGTTTTCTGGTTCTAAGAACCATGCCATGGCCAAAATTACGCCAGGCAAGTAAACTATAAAATCTACTCACAGCCAACAGCCGTGCCTAGCCTTAAAATGGGCCGTTGAGCTGTTTTGTGGTTCTAAGAACCATGCCATGGCCAAAATTACGCCAGGCAAGTAAACTATAAAATCTACTCACAGCCAACAGCCGTGCCTAGCCTTAAAATGGGCCGTTGAGCTGTTTTGTGGTTCTAAGAACCATGGAATGAAATGTAGAAAGATATATGCGATAAGAGCAACTAGCAATCCAAATAACTCATGAAATCTCCCTAGTTTCACCAGATATTGACAGAATTAACCATAGTTTCAGTCTGGAGACTCACAGCATGCCAAGAGATTAGGAAAATTCTAAAAGTCCAGCAACTCTTTCAAATTAGCCATCACGCAACACTGTCTATAGTCTTTCCACAAGAGACAATCAACAAGTCCAAAAGCAAAGAAATTGATCCAAGATTCACAGATCAACATGCAGTAAATAAATAGCTCAACCAAAGAACCTCCAAGACTACTTCAACCAACACCAAAACAACAAGCCACTAAAATGCAAGTGGACAGCAAACTCTTTCCTCCTAACACTTCACTTGTCCTTCAATGAAACATCTGCAAGGCGACCAAGCTGAGAGAGCACCAGAGACAACTCATTTCAAACCTCAGCCACAAATCCTGTCCTGCATTGCATACGGCATCGCATTAAAATGCATCACCAGGTTTACTTTCAGCGCTAAGAAGTCTGGCTGGTACTGGCGTTCTTCCTAAGGGAGTGAAGGTGGTCCGAAAGGATTCCCTTCCAGTCGGAGTACTGGGGGGTCCTCAGGGACTGGAGGAGGCAATGCAGCTGAGCGCTCTTGACTCCTCCAGGCTGATTCGCCCTCACTGCTCGCTCAGGGACTGGGAAGGGTCACCCAGTGGGACCCCCGGAAGGCCATTCAGTGTGAGTCTCCAGTGTGTGTGTGCAGGGGGGGTTGAATGAGACAGGCAGAGGCCCACTACCAGGCTCATTCAGTCTGGACGCCGGACGCTGGAAACTCAGGGACTGAATGGCCTCCAGGGGGTCAGGGCAGGGGGTCAGTTAGAAATGTACGTTTGAGAGACATTTATCGCATTATTCATCGGTGGTTTTTGCCATAATAAACCTCATGTTGCCAATAGTACCTGCCAGGCTTCTTGGCTAAATGCAGCACTGGATAATTAAGGAAACCAATGTCCTACCTTTGATGTCTTCAGTTTTGACTGATTTTACTCAGTGAGTGTCTCTGAAATAAATAAAAACTCAACATCACCAAATGTCCACCTGGTGCTCAAAAACTAAAGTTTAAAGTTTAATAACATTTATATGCCGCCCAATCCCGTAGGACTAGAAAACTAATTCAACAATTTCACAAAGGAGCTTTTATCCTATCAGTGAAAAAAGCAAGATACAAAGAATTGAATATTGTGCCCTTGAGAATAAAGCTCAGAGCAGATTTTTCTCCTGTTCCCAGAGACATGGCCTCCAGCCCTGGAGTTTCTCTTTCTCTCCAAGAACAAGAAGACATCCCCAAAATTGCCCCAGGCCCTGGGAGTTTACCTTCCTGCAAGAAAGGTGGCTCAGTTCTTGGACCTGAAGCAATTTTAGTTAACTTTTGCCTTTAGTTCATTGAAGATTCTAGTCCCCCACATTTTTTGCTTTTTTTTAAGGACTTGAGTCTTGGCTTAGAATTGCCTTAGTTCCCAAGAATTGACTTTATTCCACAAACCAAGATCAACTCCTGGACCTGAAGTAATTGTAGTTAATTGCAGTTCTTTAGAATAGAATACTTTATTTGGCCCAGGAGTTTAAGAACTTGAGCCTTGACTAAAATTAAACCTCAAGTCCCAAGAATTCATTAATTCCAGAGAGCAAAGTCACCTCCTGGGGGAATTTTACCCTTAAAAGTTATTTTTAATTCTTGCTAGTGGTAGTTTGGTCCTTTTAAGAGGACCTGGCTTCTGATTACCCCGGTTCCATCAATATTTTTCTCTAAAAACTTCAGCTTTGGCTAAAATTACCCTCCTTTAACTTTATTTCCAGAAAGTAAGGTCAACTCATGGACATAAAGCAATTTTACCTTTAGTTACTTGAAGTATAGCTGGTCCTCTACATGCTTTGCTTCTTTTTCGCCTCATAATCAAGAGGTTGTGAGTTCAACCCTAGGTAGAGGCAGATGTAGGGTCTTCTGCTTGAGCAGGGGGTTGGACTAGATGACCTGCAAGGTCCCTTCCAACTCTGCTAATCTGTTAGAAGAAACTTGAACCTTGGCTAAAGTTACCTCAAGGGCCAACAACTTCACTTTGCCCAAGAGAGTGAGCTGTTATTCCAGAGACTGAAGCAATTTTGCCTTTTTAAGCTGATTTTAACACTGAATTCACCTGCTGTGGTTTAGCCCTTTTTAACTGCCTAGAAAAACTGCCTCAGCTTTGTGCCTCCTGAAGTAATTCTTTTACTCTTCCCCACCTGTGGATGATTTGGTCCTAATTTTTAACAAGGCACAGCTGGAATTACCTCAGGCTCCACCAAATATTTTATTCGACTCCTTAAAAATTTGGCTAAAAAAAAAGAATTCAGCACCCAGAAGTTTGCCTCATTTCCCTGAGGGAAAAGCACTTTTCCTGGGACCGAGTGAGGTAACTGTGGTACTTTGGAGTCCTTTAAATAAGATGCAGAGATATTACCTCAGCCATTCCTGGCATTTTACTCCTAAGAGTATTTTTACTCCTATGAATGGACTTTTAAGAATTAAAATGACCATAGGTGCTATCCTTACTACTCCAGAATAGGCTATTCCTTAGTGCCCCATCCCACACCACCTCTAAGCCTCCGCTAGAATTACCTCAGGGCGCAAGAGACTACGGCACCGTCCGCTATGGCATTGAGCAAGGGGTTGGACTAGAAGACCTCCGGGGGGTCCCTTTCATCTCTGTTCTGATTGATCTTGCTCTTAACCCATTTCAGATGGGTGACCTGGGCAAATCAAATGTGAAGCACTCTCTAGGCCAGTGTTTCTCAACCTTGGCAACTTGAAGATGTCTGGACTTCAACTCCCAGAATTCCCCAGCCAGCATTCGCTGGCTGGGGAATTCTGGGACTTGAAGTCCAGACATCTTCAAGTTGCCAAGGTTGAGAAACACTGCTCTAGGCCACCTTTCAACGAGTTGTAAGGAGGCAGGTGCATGCATTTTCCTAGGAGTAAATGCATGTTTTATTACCATGTGTCTGCTGTGAGCACATTGCACATAAGAGCCAGACCCATGGTCCAACTTTTCAGGCCTGTTTATATAGTTCTTCTACATATCAATCATAACATGATGCAGTTGCATAGAAACTAGAAATTTGAGTGTCTGCTGGCGCTGTGACTGCCACTGTAAAGCAATGGTGGTGGACCATTCATGTTTCCCATGGAGACCTGCTGGAAAAGACACCTCCTTAGTGATGTGAAGCTGCCTCATCCCAGTTCAAATGATTATCTGGCCAGATAGCAAATAATTCCCTAGCTAACTATCCAGGTGTCCAGGGAGATGTTGGTCATATCACCCGCTTTTGACTCTTTCCAAGCGGTGGTGAAAAGGCCTTCCAGACAGAAACCCAAAACTCCAGCTCAGTTAAGCAGCCATTATTTCTGTGTGCAAGGTTTGATACTAATATTTAAAAAATTAATCCCACCTTTATTACTTATGTCAAGGTGGCAATCATACATGTTTAGCACAAAACAACCCTGTGAGGGGGGCTGATCCAAAGTCACCTACACCTGCTTTCTTGCCTAAGGTGGCACTAGAACTCACTGTCTCCTGGGGATTGGCCCAAAGTCACCCAGTTTCATCATATCTAATGCTGGACTCCATTGGCGAGGTCGGTTTTACTCTCCGAATTCAAGGGGGCCTAACCCTAACTCTAAGTGGAATTTCCCCCCTCCTCCCTATGGGATTTCCTCATGTATTTCTCCAGGAAGCATAGAGTGGGGAGGGGGGGGAAGCTGGAATAGTAATTCCCCTCCTAACCATACCAATGGGCTAGGAATCCATTGGCAAAGTTGATTTTACTCTCCGAATTCAAGGGGGCCTAACCCTAACCCTAAGTTGGTTTTTCCCCCTATGGGATTCCCCCATGTATTTCACCTGGAAGCCATGACAGTGTTTACATTCGGACTTCAGCTTTTCTTTGCTTTGTTTCCTGTGAAGCTTGTAAGGATTGGTGGCAAAGTTATTATTTCCTTATTGTTGTACTCTATGTGCAAACAGTCACTAAACGGGGATTGTAGCCAAAGAGGAAAGATTTTGGTCCAGGGGGGGAAATGAATATCATTGAAAAAAGGTCTTTTTTATGTCTACACATTTTGATCTTTTTGAGCCCATCTATGGCCACCTTGTTCAGATTTGGGTCGGGAAGTGTTCCTAGCAAGAATAAACAGGTTTCTCCTGCAATTGATCCTAATTGAGAATTTATCCCTTCGGCTTTGTCCTCTTACAGATCCTGGTGAATGGAACGGTGTTCAGGACTTTTTTATTTCCAAGCCGAAGTAATACTTGGGAGGCAGAGAATAGATGGGGGTGGGGCAAGTCAGAGGTGATATTTACGGGTTCTCTGATCTACTCAAAATTTCCACTACCGGTTCTGCTGAAAAACACCTCTGCAAGGGCAATTTTCCAACAGAGCGCTAGAAATGGGTTCCTGGATGGCCTTCTAGAGGCAGTTCCACTCCTCTGCACTCGAGGATGTATTTATCCCTCCAGTATTCCAGAGATTAAGATTTCAACTCTTCAAGGCTATGTTAGCTGGGAATTATGGGATATGCCTCTGGAAGACACCATGCTGGACCTTCTCTCCACTCCCACTGCCTACCTGCTTTCTTGATCCCCAGTTGGGATCAAAGCCAACTCACCACGTCCCAAAGGGAAAGTGTCAGAGGAGATACGTTCATATTTCCATATATGGTGGACATGTGCGGAAGCTAAAAGATACTGGACTAAAATTCACACATGGTTGGAAAAAAATGACAGAAAAACATAAAGACTTTAAGCCAGAGATATTTTTATTGGGGATTTTACTGGAAATATATAGTAGACAACTGAAATATTTGATTGTAAATGTGTTAACAGTGGCTAGAATTTGTATTGGAAATTAAATTTGGAAAAATGGGAAAACACCAACGCAGGAGGAAGTTATTCAGAGAATAATGGAACGTGCTGAAATGAGTAAGTTGACATTTGAAATTTGAGAACAAGAAGATAAACAATTTCATGTGGGATTTATTCTATCAATGGTTAGACAAAAAAATATGGAAATGAAATATGCTAGAGAATTTTACAATACAAGGATAATGGAATGATATAGAATATAATATAAAGATGTACTACTATTGGATGGATTTAGGCTGATGTAATCACAATATAAAATAATTTAGAATTTAGAATTTCTCGCATAAAATGAAGTAATAAGTTATAGTCAAATAAATGATTAACAATGATAACCATGTATGAATGTATGTATGCATGTATATATATATATGTGTATGTATGTATGTATGTATGTATGTATATATATATATATATATATGTATATATATATATATATGTATGTATGTATGTATGTATGTATGTATGTATGCATGCATGCATACATACATACTAGATTGATAACATGAGATATATAAATTGTGAGGACTATGGAGAGGATACACACAAAGGTTTTGGTAACCAACTGACACACTGTATATAACTGGAAGATGGTCTTATGTTTTGTTTGTTTGTGTTTGTTTGTCTAAAAATAAAAAATCTTTTAAAAATACATATATAGTTCTTTCTCTTTACTCTGCCTCACCAATGCCCAATAGTATTCTTCCACCGCAATGTCTAATGTTCAGCTATAGATTTTCTGAGTGATGGAGAGCCTATTTTATTTTTTTACTTTGAACAAAGCCAATTTCCCCTTCAATATTTTATTCACTGTTTCTTTTTCTCCATGCTAGTTTAGAATCTTGGTGAACCAAACCAAGCATTAAGCACATGGAGAATTATTTAGTAAAATTTAAAGGTTTTTTGTTGTTGTTCACCGTGAGCATGATCTAAGCCGAACACCAGGAAATAATAGGATCCTTGAATTCCACTTGAATGCACACAGACAGACTCCGAACTTCCAGGTTTCTGTTCCATCCCATAAATCCAATCTAAAATAAGGAGAGATGTGCTGAGTTAGCAAGACTCTCAGTATTTAAACATGGGTTGAATGACTGCAGGAACTGTCCCTGGTGGGAAAGAAACCCAAAAAGGCTGTTAACAATTCCACGTTTTTCTCCTAAAATCCCCAGACATTTTTCTTTCTCTCAGTCTCCCAGTTCAGCAGACAACCCAATCGTGTTTAAGGATTCTGAGAAATAGAGCAAGACTTTTCCACTTCCTTGGCACCAGGCTAGTGTTCTGGGCTTCACACTGGCTGAACAGAGATGCTGGAGAGCAACCATTTACTTAATGGTGTATTGCTGCCCTCTAACGGTTTGTTTATCTATTAGTTATTTCTCTACTCTAAACAATTCAGAGTGGGTCAGCTCGGACAATTCCTTGCGAGATAACACAAAGCTATGTTATTTGCCACTGTTTCTTTGGCATTATTTCCACTGTCAAAAACGGCCTTGCTTCTAGTCTGCAGCTGGTTTGAATCTCTCCATAGAGAGGCGATGGTCAGCCAAGCTTCACCCGTTTCACATCATACAGGTAAGCAGCTCATAGCAGCCAAGAGGTGCCGAAAAAAAACGAGTGATGGCTACCATGTTAATGTGAAACCAAATACACCTGGCACTTCAGCTGCAGCATTGTATCCTCTATCTTGATTTTGTTCACCACTCGCGGCAGACACCCCCAGTAATGGCTGTGATTTTAGCGCAAACCACAACTTTGACTTTCGAACCAGACAACTGCACCTCCTGCTTTGTATCGGGCTTTCCGTGTGGCTTCCAAGTCAAACAAAAATCTCCCGAGGAAAAATCTCCAAGAGGAAAGATAGGAGCTGACTTGAAAATGCCCACTGAATTCATTACCAAGTTACTGATTTTATTCATGTGCAACTCAAAAGCCCATTTAGATTAAAAAATACTCAACATAAAGAAATCCTGTTTATAGCAGCAACAGCATAAGTAGAGTTTGTTTGGATCCAGCAACTACAAAGAGCAACTGCTGTAATACAACATTTGTTTTCTGGAAACCTCAGAATTGTGCTGTTGAAAGAAATGTCCTTCTGGGTTCAGCTCCAAGTGGGGGAAAAGACACTGGAGACATGGAGGCTGCTTGGAAAGATGGTTTATTGTTGGACAGGGCCACGTGGCTTGAGCCCTGAACAGAAAAGGGGGATCACATGCTTCAATGTTGGTGGAGAAGAAGAGAAGGGCCGAGGGAGGGGCTTGCTAGGCATTTTATACCCTGTTTAGTCCCACCTCTCTGTTTCCTGTTCCTGTGTAAGAAATGTATTCTGATTGGTTGTCAGACTCCCATGGTGCCATGCAGGGGGCTACTCTCTAGGCTGTGATGAGTTCTCAGATGCCTTTTGGTCAGTTGAGTAATATCCCTTCCCCCTACAGCTGCAGTGAGGAGAAGTCTTTATTATGTAAAGTGGGCTAGCCTGGCCATCTTAATGGCCCATTAGCTGGGGATGGGCAGAAAGCTATAGGCAACTATTCTGTCTTTTAAAACATGTTTCTTTTCACATCCAGAGAAATATTCTGCCTTTTCAATATTTCCTAGGATATTTCATTTTTCTGGGAGAGGGCTGGGTGATAACTTCCCACAGTGCTTAGTCAGAAAAGCCCATTTGCCCACTGGAACCAACCAGAAAGGTTTATGGCTAGAGGGGAGATCCACTCAAATCTCCACCCACCATGTCCAAGGAATGCTATGTTGCACACGCAACTGATTTATGATGAGTCTTAAAAGACAAACATCAGTGATCATAAAAGAGATATTCATAGCCGGGTTAATGTCTCTTTCTGCCAGAGGGCATTCAAACCCTAATATACTGTCTAAAGCAAATGACAAAGGCTTGGCTAGGAAAACTACTGAACCATATCTCTGAACTAAGCAATTATTTGCATTTCATCGTTTCACAAATGCATTCAAATCATGCAGGAATTTTGTCTGCTACATAGTCAGAGTAGGTGGAATATTCTTCTGCTGAAGATAGCCCTCCTATTTCAAAGAGATATTTTCACAAGGCTGTTTGTGCAATCTGTGGCCTGGTAAATTTTGAACTTCTCGCTCATTAATAAAACATTATCTTCTACCTGCTTCCTAAATGTATGCTGTGAGTCATCCAGGATCACACCTGGTGATGAAAAAAAGGTCACAGATTGCTTTCCAGTAGCAATCCTCCCATCAAGCTATTGCCATCTACCAGGTGGGGTCATAGAAGTCGAGATGATGCCTTCAACTATAGGATCAAAGCCTCACCCTTTTCACATGAAGCATCCCCAAAAGGGGTGAGGTTTTCAATGGCTCCCACTTCAATCCATAATCTGTCTGGGAGGGGGTCTGCAGTCTCCCCAACACCACCAAAACTGTCATGCAGAAACAAAAAAAAAATGAAGATCCCTAAATTCCAAGGACAATCAAATCCCATTGGCGCTGGAAGAAAAAAAAAACCTCATTTTCTGAGTCAAAATCTTTTCCTAGCAAATTTTTGGTATTAAATATTATGGATGTTCAGCTAAAACAGGATATGAGGATTTGACGTTAATAGAGGATTTTACAAACAAGTAAATGAAATGCTACCATGTGGTTATGGATTAAATCTTTGGCATAGTTAAGGATGAAGGATGTTTAAATAACTGTAGTCAACTAAAAGTGGAGGTATAATGATGTCAATATGGTAAACATTTGAGTTAAGATATTTGAATTAATATGAATTAATGGAAGAGATGCACCAAAACATGTTGTAACCAGCTGATATACTTTTTTTATAATATATACCTGTTTTTTTTTCTTTTTTCTTCTTTTGTTTTTCCTTTTTCCCCCCCCTGCCTTGTTTTTTGTTCTTTTTGTCTTCTCTGTGTTTTGATTTTTTCCTTTCCCACTGGTGTGGGCATGTGTTGTTTAAGTAACAAAATTAAAAAAAAATTATTATTTTTTAATAAAAATTATAGTCAAATGAAAATGGATATATGATGATGGTGACATGTATGAATATTTGAGTTAAAATGCTCAAGTTAACATGAATTATGTTTGTTGACTGTGGAAGAGATGCACGGAAGTCTTTTTGTAACCAACTGATACACTTTCTATAGCATGTAAAGAAGGATGTTGTATTTGTTTTAAATTAAAAATTAAAAAACATTATTATTATTATTTTTTTAAAAATCTTTTCCTAGCCTGGCAGAGGGGGGAAAAATCACAAGCAAACCATCCTGTTAAGAATCTACTGCTCTTTCCACACCAGATTAAAAGAGTGCCCTGCAGCAGCTTCTGCCCCGCCTCTCTTTGCAGGGCTGGCCCACCTGGCTCTGTCCAAGCCTACACTTCCCTCCCTCCCTCCCACCCCCGATTGTCTCAGATCTGAAGTTTCCTCCATTGCCCAACCTTTGGTTTTTCTCCACTAGGAGCAGGCAGAGCCGGTGAAGCTGCCTTGTGGGCATCAAGTCACAGCTGCAGGCTTGGTGTCACTCTCCTTGGGAGGCCTGACTCAGCCTGCCCTGATGGGTGTGGGCAGGGCTGCTGCAGAGAAGATGCTCAGGGTAGTCCCCGGACATCTATAAAGAGGCTGGGCTGTGCTGCCAGCCTGCCTCCAGCCCAGCGCCGTAGAGATGGCAGTAGAATTCGAGACTTTTGTAAGTAGCACAACCGTTATGATTAATGGAGCAGTTCCAGCTTGTATGTCGCCTTTGACGGGGAGGCAGGGAGAGGGGAAGGAGATGTCACCATTAATGGCTGTGTTCAGGGATGTCTACGGGGGATGGTCCCAAGTCAAGATGACAGCTACAACGGTGCAATTGAAACAATAGTGCAATGCATTTTAAAAAAAGCAACAGGTATGGCATTTCCTTTCAGATTTGAAGTCGCCACCTTCATTTTATGGACCCACCTTCTGCTTGGGAGATGCAGAGGCCCTATGTGGGGGAATTGACATGATCTGACTGCACAATGGGTTACCGAAGCGCCACTAACTCAATAAACCGGGATGGCCCCAATCTCACCTTAGTATAAACCTGAAGCGGGTCCAAGAATCATACCCAGGCAGCTTCTTCATCAAGTCTCCTCCATGGAGCTTAGATTTCAAGCCCAGCATCCCCATTCTCTACTTGCTAGAAAGGATGGTGTCCCCCCCCCCCCCGCGCCAAACATTTTCACATTTTCTTAGCCCAACCTGGATGGACAGAAACTACCTTTGAAGAAAGGAGAGGAATAGGAGAAAGGGAAAGGCAGAGGAAGAATGGGAGGGAATGTAAGAGTAGGAAAGAGGGGAGGAATGGGAAGAAGAGGGGAAGGGTAAAGGGGAGGAAGGGGAAGGAGAGAAGGGAAAGGAGAGGAGGAAGGAAGGAAGGAGAGAAGAAAGAGAAGAAAGGGGGGTAGGAAGGAGGGAGGGAAGGAGGGAAGGAAGTAAGGAGGGAAGGAAGGAGAGAAGGAGAGAAGAAAGGAGGGAAGGAAGGAGGGAAGGAAGGAGAGAAGAAAGGAGAGAAGGAGGGAAGGAAGGAGAGAAGGAAGGGGGGAAGGAGGAAAGGAAGGGGGAAAGGAAGGAGAGAAGAAAGAGAAGAAAGGGGGGTAGGAAGGAAGGAGGGAAGGAGAGAAGGAGGGAAGGGGAAGGAGGGAGGGGAGGAAGGGGAGTAGGAGAGAAGAAACGAGGGAAGGAAAGAGGGAGGGAGGGAAGAAGAAGTAGGACCGTTGTAAGATAAGATGGATCTATGGGATGATAAAAAAGCAATCTTCAAGTATATTGTCAACAGTAGGGAAAAATTGTTATAAATACATATTATTAATAACAGTTATGAGATCATATAATTGTGAATGTATATATGAAATTGATAAAATTAAAAAAAAAACTACCTTTGAGACCAACTGCGTTCCCACGTGCACTTTATACCCCTCAACCGCCATCTGGAGCTTTAAAAAAAGGGGAGCCACTTTGAAGCTGCATTTTGAAACGCGGGTCTCTGTGTGTGTAGGGTGTTTACACCTGGGGGGTCCAGAAGGGGACAGCGGGCTTTAAAAACAGAGATGCCGAACCAGACCAACCCCAGGGTTCGGGAAGGGAGCTTGAAGTCGAGTTGGGAAATGTGTCGACTGGCGACTACCCGGAGGAGAGCCTTCTCTGTGGCTGCTCCGACCCTCTGGAACGAGCTCCCCGTGGGGATTCGAACCCTCACCACCCTCCAGGCCTTCCGCAAAGCCCTTAAAACCTGGCTGTCCCGTCAGGCCTGGGGCTAAAGAGCTGTTGCCCCCCGCCTCGAATGGTATGACTGTTGTGTGTTTTTAAATTATGTATTGTTATGTATCGTTTATTTTTTATTTTTTGTCTGTACCCCCCCCCCCTTCCCTGATTTGATTTGTTAGCCGCCCTGAGTCCCCTTCGGGGGAAAGGGGCGGCATATAAATATAATAAATGAAATGAAATGAAATGGCACAATTTATCTCACGCAGAGGAACCTCTGACCATTCAGGGGGGGCTGCCAAAGCCATCCCCCCCCCCCAGGTCCAAAATCCTATCCATTCGGGGAACAGACTGCCTAGTGGCAGCTTTAGATTAGATTAGATTTATTACATTTATATGCCGCCCTTTTCCCCGAAGGGGACTCAGGGCGGCTCACAATTCAATCAGGCTTTGTGGCCTGACTTTGCTTTGGATAAGAGGTTTGGGCTGAATTCTGCATTCCTCTGGCTATTGATGGGAAGGATGGGGGGGTATCACGGTTTGGACCCTCTCCTTCCATCTGGCCGGGCCTACCCGGCCTGCCATCTTTTCCAAGGCAGCTGCCAACCGGTTCCAAGACCGGTTTTTCCTCTTGGGTGTGAGTGGAGAAGTCCTGCCTGCCGCGGCTACATTCCAGGGACTACGTTTCCCAGCATTCCTTCAGCTGGAAAATCGACATTCACCGTCCGTGGTCGCCCTGGGCGGGTTTTTGGTTGTTTTTAAAAGGCCACGTAAAAAAATAAATACATTCGGAAGCCGAGTTTCTCACCCTGGCTGCCTGGGAGTTGAAGTCCACACGCCCCCTTTATAATACTGAGGAAACGCTGCTCTAAAGCTTTGGCCGGTTGGTGAGCCAAATAATCATAAAAGAATCTATTTCGGTCTCCATTTCTATGAGGCGATCAACGACTTTTCCCCTCAGACCCTGAGGAAAAAAAGCGCGCGGCGAATCCCCTCACAGCGGGTATTTATACCGTGACGTCATCGGCCGTCGATTGGTCAAATCCGCTTAGCTCCGTTTTGGCGGGCTTTCTCCGTCTCCGGGCAGATTTTCCTCGCTCCCTCAAGGGAGCGTCGGGTAACCTCAGTCAGTCAGTTGTGGTGCCTCAGTCATAAGTGTGATTGTGTCCACCAGGACCACACCTGTATGTTCACACCCATCCACCCCTGGTTGGCACGTACTTGTTACACGCTCGTGTTCACTCTCCTAAGCTAGAAGGAAGCGAAAAGAATGATTTGTTGGTTTGATTCATCAGAGGTTTTTAGGCTAATATCCCTAGGGTAGCTCGCCTGCGTGAGCAACGGGCTGGACTAGATGACCTCCAAGGCCCCTTCCAGCTGTCTTACTGTTACCTGGATTAAAAAAAAGATGGCAGCCACTCTAGGCTCTCAGCTGTTCTATATGTTAAAATTTCTTTAATATTTTCTTTTTAAACTGTTTTTATGTAAGCCGCCTGGAGTCCTCCGGGATTGGGCGGCGTACAAATCCATGAAAATTGAAATTGAGCTGTTGTTCAGTAAACACCATGAAAGATCCTGCAATTTGGAAAGAGGAACCAACAAGGACCTCTTTTGAAAAGAGAGCTGACTCACTTTTACACCACCTCTGGAGGTGGACGATGCGGTCTTAACAGAACATGTTCTGCAAGAGCGGAAATGCGAGAAACGACGGCTTAAGAGAAATTTTCTTGGTCTGTAAGAGATTTCAGTCCAAGACCAAAAATCCCCGAGACTCATCTGACGGGTTGCAAGCCACCAAGAAGTCAGTCATAGCAAAATCAACTGGAAAATTCCAGGATGGCATGAACAAAGGGCAGGGACTTGAATAGACCAGATTCCTGTTCGATTAAACTCAATCCAGAACTTGATTTATCTGTTTCTTTGCTCAAGCTCAGATGCCGCTTCCCTTGTGACCTGTTTATATTTCCAGGTGCCATCAACCAACATAACAACACCTAACAATGCAGTCCTCCCACCATAACCATAATCATATCATTTCATAAATCCGTATAATCTATTGGAGGTAGATCTTGCTTAATGACTGATTTACATTTTGACAGTTCAAAGTGGCCCGGAAGGTGTAACTTTACAAGGAGTCCTTGCACTTGCAAATTGCGCAATTGCCATTTGTGCGCATCACAGCTGGCTTCCAACAAGCAGAGTCAATGGAGAAGCTGGCTGCACAGTTGCAAATCGTGCCATGTAATGTATCACTTAGTGACCGTGTTGCTTAGCAAGAGTTGCCACTTCCACTGGTGGTTAAGTGAGGACTAACTGTATACGATTGCCACCGGTGCTCAACTTAATGGTTTTCCTAAACCCCATCAGGGTTGGCAGGATTCCCTAGAAAAGTGGGCTAAATGGAGGTTTGGAGTTGCAGATTATATGAACAGTCATTTTAGTTAACCTAAATACAAGTGTTTAGCAGATTATATTCTCATGGACCTTAAAAACAAGAGACAACTCTTGTGTCTTTTCTTTCTCAGGCTTCAGGCGGCTTCTGTAGATTCTCCCCCATCATTTGAATCCATATTTTAAAGCCCCAGACCATTAAATCTGGCCTACAGAGCTGTTTGAACTGCTAAGCAGGCATCTTTTTGTCCTCAAGAGATCTTGAATCATAGTGCACCATTCGTCACTTTGATTTCTCTCCTGCAGCGCATGCCTTACAACCGGGCTGTCCCGTGGGGTTTGGACGCGGACTCCTGGGTGATGCTGGAAGGCCTCATTCTGAAGCAAAGCAAAGGGTAACTCAGCGCCGATCCCTTTCACTGGACCAACAACTACTTGGGTTGAGTTCATGCATCACATTGAATTCCTATGTTTGGGGGAAATGAATGGTTGATTTACTACAGGGTTGACTCCCCCAAGCTTCCCGAAGTGAAAACAAGCTATGTAAATGGAGTTGCTTGGTCTTTCAACTGATCCAGTTATGGACACCCAACTCCCAGGCTTTAGGGAAGCAGGGAATTTTTGTGCCCCTTTTGTAAAGTTCCATGCTCAATCCATCCACCCTGCAACTTCCGATCAGTCTCCGGATACGCTTCAAGGTGCTAGTCGTAACTTATAAAGCCCTTCATGGTATTGGATCTGGGTACTTGAGAGACCGCCTGCTGCCAATTACCTCCCACAGACCCATTAGATCTCACAGGGTTGGCCTCCTCCGGGTTCCATCTACTAGCCAATGCCATCTGGCTACTACCCAGGGGAGGGACTTCTCTGTGGCAGCTCCGGCCCTCTGGAACGAACTCCCCGCAGGGATTCGGACCCTCACCTCTCTCCAAGCCTTCCGAAAAGCTGTCAAAACCTGGCTTTGCCGGCAGGCCTGGGGTTGATGAGTTCCCTCCCCTCTCGACTTGTATGGTTGCGTGACCCTTGCTTATTTTAATTATCTGTATTTTGTTGTATGTTCCCCCTTTTCCCCTTTTTGAATTGTTCACCGCCCTGAGTCCTTCCCAGAGAAGGGCGGCATACAAATAATAAAATTCAATTCAATTCAACTTGTAAATGTCACATGGCCATTTATAAGAACTCAATGCCTTCCAGATGTTAGAACAGAGTTTCTCGAACGTGCTACTGTTAAGATAGGTGGTCCAACTTCCAGAATTCCCCAGCCCAGGAATTCAGCTGACTAGCTTGGCATATTGGTGTTGACTTAAACAGGAATGTTGCAGATTATACATCTTTCCTATACCCAGTGAGTGGTGGTCGGTGAGGAGAACATCAGTGGGAGACATTATGGAAGCCAGTTGGTTCTCCTAGAAAAAGGTCAAGAGCAAACCGAAACAAGGCAAAAAATAAATAAAGCGCTCTCTGATGTTCTTCTCCAGATTTCATGTGGAATTTGCCTATGGGCAATTCAAGGGGGCTAATATCCCTCTGAAATTCAAACTCCACTTTGAGAGGACGCCAGCTTCTTCCAACAGCCCCATCCTGACTTTCAACAGCTTTGTAAATCAACAGTGGGGAAAAGAAATCCGGATGGCGACCCACTTGCAGCCAGCCCAAAAGTTCAAGCTTTCTTTCGTCGTCACCAGCAAAAGTTACAAGGTGATGGGATGAATTGATTGTCCTCCTTGATGACTTGTCTAAATACAGGGTTGGCACAATAGAAGTATAGACTGGGCGTGGGCGAGGTGCAGCTATATTGGAAGTCAAAACCATTTGGGACTTTAGCATAAACATTTAGGGTGAGGATAATGAAGTCCAGAAAGATTGGGATTCAATAGAAAAGCATTCTCCAATCTCGTGTCATCCAGATGCCCCTCGGCCATCCTGGCTGGCAAATGTGAGCGTATCTGGAGGAACATCGTCATAATTCTCACAACTTCCAGCTCAGCTTGGTTAGCAAAGACAGTTGTGTCCCTACAGCTGGGCCAGATGTTGCACACTTCCCTAAGAGCACCGGTTCTAATCTTCACCCAATTTAATGGGTGAAGGACCAGGACTACATCCTTAAAAAAAATGTCAGAAAATCTGTTTCCTAGCTTATGAATCCCTTATGAAAGGGGTTGTGAGGACAGGTGCAAAGGGTTTTCTTGATGGTCAACAGCTATAATAAGCTGTATGAAAACTCTGGGTGGAAGCATCTTCTATATCTTTTAATTCCAGACATTAAGACGAATTTGTGAGCCAGAATTGCAGTGCTTACAAGTCTATTTCCAGTTGGTTTCCAGTTGGTCTTACAGAGGCCTGCAACATGTTGGTTTCACATCCAAGGCCTGACCTTACTTAACTATAAAGTCCAGAAGAGATTATAAAACCTTCTCTTCACCATCAGCAAGCTTGGTGGGGAAATCACACTCCTGATACAATTGGAGATTGATTTATACTTTGCTGCCTTTTTTTTTGCCAGATAATGGAGAACGACATTTTGCTTTCCGAATTTGACCATCGCATTTCACCCAAGGCCATCCGTTTCCTGGGAATGGATGGGGACATCAAGCTTGAGAAAGTAGCCTTCAGCTGGGAGAGGAACAATGAAACCAGCAATCCTAAAGCTTGGTGAAGGATGACCAGAGGAAGAATCATGCAAATCAAATCAGGCATTCAGGCTATTTTACAAGTTGATTTTTGCAGGCAACATCAAGGACTATCCTGCTGTCATTCTGAGGTGGCGCCATAAATCTCTTAAGACAGCCTATCTTGGTGAATTAAAGGAAACAAGAGTTATTGTCACTGCTTTTTATTTGGAACTGCAAAAATAAATGTTATTTGGATTTTCTGACTCTTACTGCACCCTTCGGGAGTGTCCCAAGGGCGAGGCCAGAGAAAAAGTCAAGGTGACACAGAGACACATAAAAACAGGGACAGCTTCAATTTTCTGTCACCTGAACTTGTTCTTCCTCATCCACACCCAGAACCATCAAATTAAAACTTTGGTCGCCTGTCAAATCAATCATAAAAACAACACTGTTCTTACATGTACGAACACCCATTACTTAGGAGTTATGTGTCGGTCAGGGAATTTTGGAAGACAACCAGATCCTGCATTGCTTTAGGATTATAGAGTCCAAGTGGATTAAAAATTCTCCACCTTGTACCATTTCCCACAAACTTGGGAAGAAATTCCAGGCCAAAGATGAACCAGGGAAACAAAACTTTACTGAGAAATATTTATAAATGGATTTTTTTCCCTAGCAGCTTTTACTGTATCAATTGTATTTCAGAGAAATACTGCTAAAAAAGGACAGGAAGTGAATAAATAATAGACAATAAAATATTGCTGGTTATTTTTGATTCAGCCACCTAAGTCCATACTGGATTGGTCCCTGAAACTCTTTTCCAGTCAAACTGGTTTACGGGCCATGCATGCTATGACAAAAACATGTGATTAGTGGAAGACTGGATTAAGGAGATTTCTCAGAAACATTTCCCAACCTTGTCCCTCAATCAACAGAAAATTCTTGCGGTTTGTCTTTCCAACGGAGTCTCAAGTCTTTTCCAGTCCACCTATAACAGCTTCCTTCTCTCCAATCATTTACTGAATGAATGAACGGCACTTTTATTTAAAAAAAAAACACACCCTCAGCACAATGCATAATTGCACAAGATTCTCCGGAGGAGAACATATACTCAGGTAGGAGTACAAAAATAAACCTATTTATTACACACAGCCATTCATCCTACCATTCACCTGGGATGAACTGTTTTGGGTGGCCGAAACCCTCCCCCCAAAAAGCTACTTTCAACCCATTGTCAAAATATTGACGGCCGCACCCTTTAGCCACGTGATCAGAGCTTGGCAACTGGCTTAAATTTACAGCCATTTGCAGGGTCCTGTTGTGATATAAATGATTTTTATTTTTATTTTTGGGCTCGTTTCCAGTATTTATTCCAGTTCCACACACACACACACACGAAAGCCATTGGATAAAATTGATTCAGTTAACAACCGTGCCATTTGCTGAACCACCACTGCAAAAAGATCAGCGCCTGTCCACGTAATGCCTTGACTCATGACCCGACAAAAGCGTGCCCAACAACAGCGCACCGACAAAACTGTGTTGATAAAACCGCGACGTCGATAGTGTGCCCACAAAGGCGTGCCGACAGAAGCGCCATTACAGTTAAGGTAAGGGTAAGGGTTAGGTTTAGAGTTAGGTTCAGGGTTAGGTTAGGGTTAGGTTTAGGGTTATCTTTAGGGTTAGGTTAAGAGCGCGCTTCTGTCGCGCGCTGTTGTCTGTCCTCATTCTTCGGCGCACTTTTGAACTTGCGCTTTTGTCCCCGCGGTTTTGTTGGCGCGCTTTCGTCAGGCGCGCATTTGTCGGTGAACCGCCTTGACTTATGACCATAACATCAGGCTCAACTACGGTCGTAAATTATCTGGAGTCGAATCTACTGGTGATGGGAGGTGGTCGGCTTCCCTTCACTCAGGATTTTGTCTTTGTCTTTGTTTGTTTTTTGTATTTTCCCCCTCCCCACCTTGTTTGTTAGCCGCCCTGAGTCCCTCGGGAATAGGGCGGCATACAAGTGTAATAAACATTGAACATTACAGTCTGGAAGCGACTTGGAGAAGGCAAGGGAAAAAAACCACTAGAAGTCACCTTTAAAAATATTATATTTTATTGTCTGGTTTCCCAAGAGCAAGGAGAATTGCTTCTTCAGAAATGTTGGAAGTTTTAGAACAGATTTGATGGCCAGTAGAGGCAGAGAGAACCTGGTTACTCCTTATTATGTCAGGGTTTGACCCTTGGTAAGACAGATTTTTGTAGCAACTGCAATAAAATAAGTCATTAAACTTTTTCCTGATGGCAAAAAAAGAAGAAGAGGGAAACAAAACTGAAAGGATGCCGTCCTAACTCCCCCCCCCCAAAAAAAAACCCAGTGTGGAAATGTTAGTTTTTGGTGCTAGAGGCAGCTGTAACCCTTAATTACGTGATGAAAATGGGTGGGGGTGGGGGTGGGAAAGGGACAGAAACAATGTCTCCCCCCTCCCCTAATCAATTAACAATATACAATGCTAGAGGAATATATATATTTATATTTAATAATAATAACCACCTGGATTGTTGTTAGATTGCAACCAACTTGCCGTGTCTCTTTTTAAAAATAATAATAATAATAATAATTGAGATTTGCACGGTTCTCTTTTGCATTTGAATTTGGTCCTCAGAAAACCCTGCACCATGATGAAGGAGGAATTACAAAATAGACCTAAGAGGGTGAAGCGACGGATCGAAAGAGTTATTCAGAGCAAAGAGAAAAGGAGAAGGAAGACTCGGTTTGATGCTGCCCTCCCCACCAAAAAATAATAATAATAATAATAGGAGTAGCTGAGTAGGTTCGGAGAACTTCCTGATGAAAGTTTTGCTGGCTTCCCTCTGCCCTGTTTTGCGAACCTGACATTTGTGTCGGCTTCCTTCGTGGCCCCCACGAAGGGAAAGCCAAAGCTTCCCTCTTTTAAGACATCTCCTTAAGAATGCCCCCTTCCAAAATAACAGTGGATGCCCCGTGGGTGAATATTCCCTTTTCCTTTATCTTAAGTCACTGCCCCAGAATGGGGAGTGGGGAGAAGAGAGAGAGTGTGGGTAAAAATGGGAAACCCGAGGCCACCTTTGCAAGCAAATCCTGGCTTGTTTTGCCTATGTGTTGTGTGTGTGTAAGCCAGAAGTGCCCTCCACCCAAATAACTTTGAGATCAGAATCCCAAGATAGCCCACTTCTTCCAAGGCAGAATGTTAGAAGCACCCGCCACCCTGGAATGTATTTCAACCAGGTGGGCTGGAGGGGGGGGGGAAAGAGTCATCGTGTGCCTGAGATACCCCTGCGCAGGTCCAACCACTGTGCATCGCTACTGTACTGAACACGGTGAAGAAGGGGGTAGCAGCTTTGGCGCTGCTGAATTAAAAAGTGGGTAATGAGTTTGAAGACCGCAAAGGAAGGTGTTTGCGCTGAAGGATGAGGGAGGAAGTGCCTAAGCTAAGAGGGGAAGGGGGACAAGAATCCTGTTCTGCATTAAAACACATCCACGGAAAAGTGGGGTGCCCGCTGGACCACCCTATTATCCACGCACCAGCACTGTTTAGTTCCTGCCGAGTTCCTGCCTACCAGCTACATAAATTAAAAACAAAAGAATGAGAAAGGAAGCAGGGGGCGGGAGGACAGACTTTAAAGAAGCTTTCCCCTACTTTTTGAACATGATAAGAAATATATATATGTATATATATATATATATAAGTTGAACAACCCCCCTTCCCAAACTGTATGCTTGTTTGCTGGACTTGGCACTCCGACACCCATGATTTATCCTGCCTGTCACAGCAACGCAATTATCAAGGGGGCTGCTGAGCCCTCGGGGGGGGGGGGGGCTGGGGAGGAGGTGGGGTGTCTTGTTATTGGGAGGCCAAAGAAACCATGGCTATTGCATAGGTAACCGTGCTCTTAGAAGTCACAATTTTTTAAAAAATAGAAAAA
The DNA here is from genome assembly GCF_009769535.1 of Thamnophis elegans. Taxonomy (NCBI): domain Eukaryota; kingdom Metazoa; phylum Chordata; class Lepidosauria; order Squamata; family Natricidae; genus Thamnophis; species Thamnophis elegans. Next base: position 2,439,892 of record NC_045552.1, read on the forward strand.
GAAAGAATGAGGAGGCAGCTTCTCGTCTTCAGTGAAAAGATAGCGGGGTGGGTGGGGGTGGGGGTAAGAAGTATAGTCCCGTGGTTGTGTGCGAGTGAGAGGAAGAGGCAAAGAGAAAAGAGAGAGAAAACGAAGATACGGTGTAGAAGGAAACGGAATGGGCGTTCCCCTCCTCCCTTCCTAAGAAGTGCCAGCGCTTGCCGCCACCGCTGCCGCCATCCTCTCACAGGTCGCTCTCGCCGTACAGCGCCGTGGAGAAAGATTTGTAGTCGAGGGCTCCGGGAATGGTGTCGGGACCCTGGTAAGGTGCCATCCGGGCAATGCAGTATTCTGCCTGGTCTGGAGGGAGCTCTCGCCGCAGTTCCTCTGCCGTGATGTAGTTCTGAGAGGGGGAGAGAAGGGAGTGCTGTCGTAGCCATAGCCCGTAGACTTATACATTGATATAATTTCTATACTTATATACCGCTTCACAGGAGTTTACAGGCCTCTCTAAGCGGTTTACAGAGTCACCACATTGCCCTCAACAATCTGGGCCCTCATTTGACCCACCTCGGAAGGATGGAAGGCCGAGTCAAACCTTGAGCCAGTCAGGATCGAACTGCTGGCGAGCGGCAGATTTAGCTTGCAATACTGCATTCTAACCACTGCGCCACCATGGCTTATGATTCCTACCCAACCTGGTTAGCCAGTCCTGCGGAGGTTCAGGAGTGCGGCCAGAAAACCCTCTGCGGGATCGTTGGGCCTGCCCCTAGCCAGCTTCTCCCCCTTTCTGGGAGCCCCACATCCCTGCCAAAATATCCCTGATTCTACAGACAACGAAGTCCTTCAACTCACCTTGTCTCCAGCCAGAACTTTGAAGGAAGCAATGACCTGATCAGCCGTGTCTGTGTCGGTTGTTTCCCGGGACATGAAGTCAATGAAGGCTTGGAAAGTCACCACGCCACTGTTGTTGGGGTCCACAACGCTCATGATCCGGTTGAACTCTGCGTCGCCCTGGGAAGGGGTGCGGGGGGAGAAGAACAAGACTCAAATCTTCCTGCAGGATGATGGGACCCATGTCTCCTTTTGAAGGGTTCTGCACACACATAGCTGTGTGCCAAAGGACGAACTCTTGAAAGTTCGCCCTCGTTGGTGGGTTTCTCACCTTTGGCCAAGATTAAAAACGTGTGGACTTCAATTCCCAGAATTCCCCAACTGCCACGCATGACACCCTGCTCGCCCTGGGAATACCAGGAGTTGAAATCTACACTTCTTAAAAGTTGCCAATTTGAAAAATTGCAGCTCAGTCTGAGCATTAACTCCGTGTTTTCTCATTCTTGTCTCCTCACCCAACCCCTCACCCAGTGCCTGATTTCCCCTCCCCAATGTGACATTCAAGGCCCAAAGGCCATCACCCCCAAAAAGGCAGAGAGATGAGCTGGAGGAGCAGCAGCGTCAGAGCAGCGAGAAAGCAAAGAGAGAGAGGCAAAAGCAGAGAGCGTACCAGGCTGTATCCCGTGGAGATAAGGAGGGCTCTGTAGTCATCTGCATCCATGCTCCCCGTGCGCTTCTATTCCAAGCAGCCAACAGGAAAGGGAGGAAGGGAGGAAGGAAGGAAGGACAGGCAGGCAGGAACGAACGAACGAAGGAAGAAAAGTAGCGGGCGAGCAGAGATGGATCAAGCATGCCAAGGGTCGATGATGAAAAGAGCATCGACCACACGGGAAGAGGAAAAGACGCAGAAAGAGAAAAGTCAGTTGGAAAGTATTTGGAATGGGGGTCAGCACAAGGGGCGGGGATGGGGGGGTGGGGTAGGAGCAGTCAAAGGAGACCAGATACCAAACATCAGCACGATGGTCAGAGAGAAGGGAGGGGGGAGAGGAGAGGAGAACGTAGTGAAGGAAGAGAGAAAGGAAATCGGTTAATTGCAATCTTGTCATTGGCGGGCGGCGCGGTTTACGGGCAACGGGTACCTGTCGGTCATTCTCCACATCGTATCCCAAGCTGATGAGACAGGCCTTGAACTCTTCGGGTCCCAGGGAGCCGCCGTGGTCCTACCACCAGGCCGCGGGTAGGAAAGGGCGCAGGGGCACAGCACGCCCGTCGAGGAAAGGCGGGGATGGCAGGGAGGCCCCCCGTGAAGGTGGAGGTGGAGCAGAGGGGAAAAGACACGCCGTTAGTTCAAGGCTGGCTGAGGGATGTCTGTGTGTGTGTGAGATCCAAACCAGATTAGGATCTTAGCCGTGGCAGGAAGGGGGCTGCAGGATGTCTCCCCGCAGCTGATGGAACAAGGAATGGCCAAGTTACTTGTCATCCCTGCTTAAGCTGGGGGAGACCGCCTCCTGCTGGCGGAAATCTACAAATCCACTGCGCGGCCACCGTCTGCGCCAGGGCAATCCAATCTGCGCCCCAAGGCTTGGGGTTGGGGAGCTGTATTGAGTGTCTGTTGTGTTCCTTTTTAACTTGTTGTATCCCATTGTTTTTAATAATTCTTTTTTTCATTTCTGTAAGCTGCCCGGAGTCCTCCGGGATTGGGCGGCATAGAAATTAAAGAAATGAAATGATGGTCGAAAGCAAGAGATGATGGGATGGCCCTAGCATGGCTTGACCCAAAAGGATCCTTGGTATGGAGACCGGGAGAAGGAAGGATAGTAGCGGGTGTCACGACCTGGGTGGGACCAGACCGAGACCCCCCTCTCATTTCATACCAGCAAGGTAGACGGAGGTTGCTACAAGGATTTAAAGACTTGGGCTACGGGAACCCAGATTATAATCCCCATCCGGAAGAACTGGAGGATCCCGACCGTGTCGGATCGGGCTTCTCCCTTTTTAAAGACGGTGCCCGTCTAACTAAGATAATAACTAGCTATATCTAGGAGTAAAAAAACAAGCCAACGCCTCTTGGCGATATCCTCGATGTAGTCTAAATCAGGAGCCTCCAACCTTAGCCACTTTAAGAACTTGTGGACTTCAACTCCCAAGAGTTCCTCAGCCAGCAAAGCTCTGGGAGTTGAAATTTACAAGTCTTAAAGTGGCCAAGGTTGGAGACCCCTGGTCTAAATCATAGAATCACCGGGTTGGAAGGGACCTCGAAAGTCTTCTAGTCCAACCCCTTCCTCCAGGCAGGAGCCTTAGAATATAGAATAACAGGGTTGGAAGGGACCTTGAAGGTCTTCTAGTCCAACCCCTGGCTTAGGCAGGAAACCCTACACCACTTCATACACCTTACACCATCCCAGTCCAATGGCTCTCCAATCTGTTTTTGAAAGCCTCCAGTTAAGATGCCCACTGAAAGCACCAATGAGTTGGCGGTGCCCTCTTGTCTAACTCTGTCCCTGAATCAAGATGTATACAAGAAAGGTTGCCCAACTGCCCAGCTTCCCTTTGGAGAGCCAGTGACTTACAAAGGGCGTGTAAACGGGCCATTTACCGAGAGGTCCTCCCATGGGCCATCCCACTCCTCCTACGCGGGTACCTTGTCAAAATGATTGAAGGAGGCCCGGAATTCTTGCATCTGCTCCTGGCTGATCCCTTTGGCATCTCGGGTCAGGATTTGATTCTCCACCTCGTTGATGGTCCGGGCGATGGTGGTGAGGAGCTGTTCCCATCCAACCCGGATGTGCTGGGCATAAAAATGGAAAGAAGAAAAAGGGGGAGGGAGGAACAAAAACAACCAGAATGAATTAATCGGTTTGTCCTCACGTGTCCCTTCCCTCAAAAGCTGCTTGACTGGTCCAGTCAGCATCCTGAAGTTCCTCAGGGCTGACTTCCTTTTAAGCCGCTCTACAGTTCTCTCCTGGCTGTTCGTCTGAATGGAAGCCGTTTTTAGCGACGCATCCGCTTGTTTAACGGACGCACACACGCTAAAGCGGTGAGAAGGAGAATAACACTTGAGCACGTTTCAGACATGGATGTCAAAGTTGAATCTCCCCAGTTGGTGGGAACCCGAGGAGGAGGAGGCCTGCTGAGAGCACATTCAGATGCGCGCAAATAGACGACGTCCCCCTGGTGCGTATTCCGCTGTGTATTAAAATTACAGCCCGGCTCCGTGATTAGTCTGGATGATGTACAGCAGGGGTGTCAGGCTCAAGGCCCGGAGGCCTGTAGGGTGCTCAGGTCTATCCTGGGAACAGCAAAGGACTGGCCTCTGCGAGTGAGGACCGTGTGCGGCCATCCCGTACTCCGTTTCTGCAGGAGGCCATCGCAGCTGAAAATGGAGCTCGGGAACCCGTTTTTGCTGGCAGAGTACTCAGGCCGCTGCAAGTGTACCTGACATGAGTGATGCCGAGCTGGCCGCAACCCCCCCCAGGTCAAACACAACCCTGATGCAGCCCTGAATGGAATCGAGTTTGACACCCCTGATGGACAGATCAAAGCTGCCGTGACGCTTATTGGAAGCTCCTCCCCTTGCCGATCTTCATCAAGACGACCCTCCCACCTTCCCCGTAGACCGACACCCCCACCCTCTCGGCCCCGTCCTCACCTCCATGGTGTAGTTGGTGTGCTTGTTGTCGAAGATCAGGGCCTCCTGGATGAGCTGGTGCTGCTGCTCCAAGACATCAATGTTGGGCTTGTACTCGACAATGTTCAGCTCGTATTGCTTGAGGTGGTTCAGCTGGTCTTCCAGGGTGCCGTTCATCTCAATGGAGATGCGCCCAATCTCCTGCTCAAGGGAAGGACAACGGGATTGGTTTGACACGTGCTTGGAAGGCCCACGCAGAAAGAAAGAAAGAAAAAAAGAGAGAGAGGGAGGGAGGGAGGGAGGGAGAGGGGGAGGGGGAGAGAGAGGGAGAGAGAGAGAGAGAGAGAGAGAGAGAGAGAGAGACACCCATGGGCTCTGCAACCTTAACGCCCGGTGCCCTTTGTTGGCTTGGCAATCTGGCTCCCCTTTGCCAGCAGATGCTCGGACTCCGCAGGCAAAGCTCCTCACCTCCATCTTGGTCTGGATCCAGGGCCCCACGATGTTGGCCTGGCTGGCGAACTGTCGGCGCAAACGTTCATTCGACTGCTGTTTGCTCTGCTCATCCTGAAGGGCGCTATCCCTCTTGGGTACCAATTGCTGGACCTGTCGGGCCCAAAGGAAGAGAGCCGCTATGAGGACGCCATTCCTGGGCTTTCCTCCCGTCCCCCGTCCCCAACAGAGGGAGACCTCGGGTGGCAGCCCAAGGCAGGAAGGCTCGGTCTTCAGCTCCGCCCACAGAAGGTGGATCCCGGGAAGCGCAAGCCACACCCACCCTTTCCCACTTGGCGTTGATGATCTGAGGCGTGACCGAAGTGTACGGATTGTTCCCGGAGAGTTTGATGTTGTTGTAGTCTGCGATCTTCTGCGCTTCGCTCTGGATGCCCAAGATGGCCTCTCGTTCTCTGTCGGCATCGGGCAGCGTGGATTTGAACTGATCGTGGGCAGCAATCAAGCCCTGGAAAGGAAGCACATTCCCAGTCGATGGGCGATATCGGATCGTTTCAGCCCCAGCTCCATGTCCAGAAAAGACACGAAGAGGTGAGGGGGCCTCCTGGTTTATCCCTGCTGCCATCAGGAAGTACTAATTTGTCTTGGTGGGAATCCAGATGTTTCCCAGAGCAAGTTGGGTTTCTTCCATTTGACAGAGTGTGAGGGAGAAATTCCCACCCACCCCCTGAAGTTCTGCGACGGGACGGAAGCCAGCTAGAAAAACTTCCATCTGGAGTTTTCACTTATAAATAGCTGAAGGTTCTCCTACTTATTTTTTTAAAAAATATTAAAAGTCTAGCACAATTACAGAAGTGTCGCCTCTTTGAAGCTTCTACTTAGCACTTTCCGGTTCTGTAATCTTTTTGCTTTTCAAGAAACATACTTGGGACTTTAAAGTTTTTATATCCAGTACATACCGTATTTTTCAGAGCATAAGACGCACCCCCCCCCCCGCCAAACACAAAAGAGGCTGAAAATTTGGGTGCGTCTTATACTCCAAATGTAGCTTTTTCGAAGCTGTTTTCCAGCCCTAATAGAGGCGCTAACGAGAGAAACATCTTCCGTGCTTTGCCTGCTTTTCTCATTGCTTCTCTCTCTGAGGATCAGCTGTGCTTTAGAAGCTGGTTTTTTATGCCCAACTAGGGGATAAAAAGCGTGCACACGTGCACTCAAAACCAGCATGTGCTGAAGCTGATCAGGCTAAGGACAATAGCCAGATGAATACCTGGTAGGCAGAATTTTTTCCCCTATATTCCTCCACAAAAACTAAGGTGCGTCTTATACTCCGAAAAATATGGTGTGTGTGTGTGTGTGTGTATACACACACACACACACACACCATATTTTTTGGAGTATAAGACGCACCTTAGTTTTTGTGGAGGAATATATATATATATATATATTTAAAAACCCACCTTTATCCAGTATATGTATTTATTTTAAAAAAGCAGCCTTTCTCCAGCACCCTTTTAACCACATAACGTAAGTGTGTAACACACTCTGATTTTAACACATCATTTTTCACCTTTTGCGTGTTCTCCCTCAAAACCAGCCCCGTCGGAGGCAAATTATAGCAGATTTCTTTTTAGTTTTAAGAAAGTAGGCTGGGAATTCATTGCGTCGTGCCTGCTATTCCGCTTACTCGCTTTGGCATCGCAATCTTGCCAGCCTGACAATGGTGGTGGGAGGTGGGGGGAAGAGATTGAAATGTAGGTGGTGGGATTGAAGCGGAGCCGGCCCTGACTGTAAGGGGCACCCATCAAACACAAAAGCTCAGCAAAGGGAAGGAGGAGGTGGAAAAGGCTCGAACACAGGACCCGTTTCCAAAACAGACTGATAACTTTTAATTGGGCATTGACTGATAATGCGGGCGTTTTCCCGCTAAGCAAAATGGATTCTGCCTGATCTAATCTGTAACCACTTTGGTTCTCGGTGAAGCCTTATAAATACTCTTGGAAAAAAAGAAATGGGCCAGGAGTCTTTCTTTGCTAATTAAAACTAAGTGGGATGGATGATGACACAACTGGATCAGACAGCAGACGTGTTGGCTAATCTCCCTTAAGCGCCGCTCATCTCTCTCAGCTGAATCCTTGCACCATAGAGAGGGTAAGGAAACTCATTGGACAGCCCCATACCTCTATCTCCTCTATGGTATGGACGATGAACATATCCTGGAGGTCCTCCATTGCACTTTCCATCCAGTTGTTGAAGGGCGCGGCTCGCTTGGCGTATTCCAGATGGAGCTGGTCGATGGTCTCCAACTGCTTCTCCGTTTTCTTAGGAGAGAGAAACGGGCAAAAGGGATTAGGTCTCCCGACACCGCGCTCCATCGATCGATCGATCGCCTCCTCCCCGCGGCGGGCCAGGCTTCTGCTCACCTCCAGCGCTTCCCTCCGCGTGTGGGTCAAGGACCCTAGGGAGTCCCACTGGTCACAGATCTTTTGGCACCGGGCGTTGACACTGGGAGAGTCGTAATAATCCAGCTCGCTGTGGGGCAGAGAAAAGGGAGGGCATTGGTGGGTGGGCAGGTAACCAGGAAAAGAGTTCTCTTCTGGGGCCCTAATCGCCTCTCTACAAGGTCACCTGTTGCGAGGCTGTCAGCCCCTCCACAGCTGAATCAGAGGAGGAGGAGGCGGCGTGGGAGTCAGGTTGAGCATCGAGGCAACCCGAGAGCTTGGAGGTGGAAAAGGGATAGAGCTGGCTGGAGGGGGGGACGGACGGGGAGAGAGCCTGGGCCATCCATCAGCTCTCAGATGGAGTGTCAACAGCCCCCAGATCTGGGGGTGGCGGATGAGAAAAGAGGAGGAACAACTGAGTCCAGTGCCTGACACATGGATGCACAGAAGGCAGAGGAGAGGAGAGCAGTGGAAATCTATGGGCCGGTCCTTCGGACGGAAGAGCCACTGCTGCTAGCGAAGCCCCACATACACATGGGATGGGGTGCAGGGAAGAGTGTGTGTGTGTGTGTGTGTGTGTTCGTGTGTGAGACAGAGAGAGGTGATAGAAAGGTAGAAGGAAGATAGGTATATAGGTAGGCAGGCAGATAGATAGCTTGCCAGTCTGCCTGCCTGCTTCTATCATCCATCCATCCATCCACCCACCCACCTAATCTATCTACCTTATCTACCTTATCTATCTATCTATCTATCTATCTATCTATCTATCTATCTATCTATCTATCTATCTATCTATCTACCTTATCTACCTTATCTATCTATCTATCTATCTATCTATCTATCTATCTATCTATCTACCTACCTACCTACCTACCTTCTATCTATCTATCTATCTATCTATCTATCTATCTATCTATCTATCTATCTATCTATCTATCTATCTATCTATCTATCGTGTATATGTGTGTTATATATGTGTATGGGTAGATGTTGTGGCCTAGCAGGTGCCGTTGGAGCTGCCACCAGACTCCGACAGCAAGGGGCCCTCTGAGTCGGCTCTGGAGGACCCTGGACAGGGTTCCGACTCCGAGCAGGGCGCAGAGAGGCTGGTTGGCCATCAGGAGGCACCTGAGCCTTGGACCAGTGGGGAGGAGACAAGGGAGAGTGAGCCAGACGACAGGAGTGAGTTGTTCCTGGATGCACGCCATCGAAGAGCTAATAGGCGTCAGGAACAGTTGCGCAGTTACAGGAGGTGATTGCACTCAGCTGGTGGTCATTAGGTTCCTCTCCAGATTATAAAAAGTCTACTTCTGCACACGGCCCTCTTTGCAGAAGTCAACACAGGATCGAATGTCGGAGAACTTTGTTATGAGCTTGGCAGGCTGGATTGCTGCCAAGCCTTATCTGTGTTTATTGCTGCCCAAGCTTGTCTGTGTTGGGTTGCTATCAAGGACCTGTCTGTCTGTTAAATGCCGTAATTTATCTCTGGCTCGGAGTGTGCTTTGGTGTGGAACGAGGGGGGTCAGAACAGGTAGGTATATAACTTTCTTTTGAGAGCAGGCACCAAATTTCATTTTTAACGTGGGTCTGTGTCCTTACAGTAAAAAAAAAAACGACAATAAAGGTTATCTTATCCATGATTTTCTTAACCGCCACTTTAAAAGGAGTCCTAAGATCCCCTAACCTGACCCATTTGACGACCGCGACAGCTCCATTATGGTCCTAAGTTGAGGACTACCTGGAAATAAACGCAGAAAGGTCTGGTTGCCTAAGGCAGTGTTTCTCAACCTTGACAACTTGAAGTCCTGTGGACTTCAACTCCCAGAATCCCCCAGCCAGCATAGCTGGCTGGGGGATTCTGGGAGTTGAAGTCCACAGGACTTCAAGTTGCCAAGGTTGAGAAACACTGGTCTAAGGCTTTCTCTGAGGTTTGCAGTTCCCATGTTTGGCCACCGGAGGGCACACAAACACCGTCTGGGCCATTCTGAGTTCCTCCTTGAGCCCTTCGGGATGCAGTGCCAGCCTCAAACATGGCATGTGTGTGTGTTTGTGTTGTGTGTGACCCAGGGAACATGAGAAATTCAGGAAAAGGGGGGGACCCCGGCTGCAAAGAAAGCCTCTGCCCCCCGAGAACAGCGACCAGCCTGCCTCCATTCCCAAGAGTTTCTCTCCCATGCCAAGAATCGAGGATTTCCCCACCCAACCCCGGGCTTCGAAATGTTGGCAGGCAGCATCCTGGGATGAGTGTGCGTTCAGTGTGTTTGTGTAAAGTGGCAAAGAGGGCTGTGCATGAAGTCATGCTACAGGCCACACGCATATCACGGTTTCCAACTTCTCGGCTCCTCTCCGTGCCCCCCCCCCGGCCCGAAAATGAGGGGGAAGAAAAACTCCCCCCCCCCATTCTGTGTGTATGTATACTTATGGCGTGTGAGTTTATCCGAGGTTGGGGGGGGCAGGAGGAGTGGGGGTGGAGGAGTTTGCTCTAAACTCTTACAAGGACCGCATTCTGCTAACACACCAAGGGAGGAGGGCTGGAGAACAATGGGGGTACTGTGTTAATATGGGGAGGGGGCCAGCGGCGGGGTGGGGTGGAGGAGAAAAACACCCTTTGAGGAGCTTATATTCCCCCTGTCCCCGTCCCCGTAATAAAAAAAAAGAAAGAGGGGTGATCCTAGCTGACTTCAGACGGGAGTCAAGGAGGGTGTTTGAAAAAAGGATCTTAAAAGACAGATTTTGGGGGGTGGGGGGTGGGGGAATTGGAGGAGGGCTGCTATTTTGAACTTGCCAAAAATACCTTACAACGTCTCTTTGTGTCTTGCTACAAGACGGTCCAAATAACACACACACACACCACACACAGATGCATTGGCAGGGAAGCCTTTTAAAAGGCTCGGAGGTTGCCAAGGCTGGTTTCTGTTTTTGTTTTAACAGGATGCAGGGGAATTTTACAGCTTCAGGGGCTCCAGAGCAAGGGATTTTTTACAGGCCGATTTAGGGGGCCTGGTTCAGGAGGAATCAGAAGGAGCTGGGACGGAGGAGGAAGAGCATACCAGGGGTTGTGATACTAATATGTATGTATGTATGTATGTATGTATGTATGTATGTATGTATGTATCATATAATATATTTGGGCATACCAGGGGTTGTGATATATATATATTGTTGTATTTGTGCTAATAAATAAATAAAGGGATATATATGTATGTATGTATGTATGTATGTATGTATGTATGTATGTATGTATGTATGTATGTATATATCCCTTTATTTATTTATTAGCACAAATACAACACAAATGTAACAAAGGCAACAGTAAAAATATTGGGTTTCTGTCTGGATGGTCTCTTATGACGAGCCGATGGACATAGAATGGAAGCAGTGAACTTCCTCCCATATCTGGGCATACCGGGGGTTGTGACTTTAAAGATAGATAGATAGATAGATAGATAGATAGATAGATAGATAGATAGATAGATAGATAGATAGATAGATGATAGATAGATAGATAGATAGATAGAGACAGAGAGAGAGAGAGGTGTGTGTGTGTGCGCGCGCACATGCAAAGATGATTAGGGGACTGGAGACTAAAACACACGAAGAACTGTTGCAGGAACTGGGTGCGTCTAGTTTAATGAAAAGAAGGACTAGGGGAATCAGAAGGAGCTGGGGGGGAGGAGGAGGAGGAGGAGGAGACGACAGTGGTGCTCTGAGCTGGATTGTTTCCTTGCAGACATTTCATTACCAAGCTAAGGTAACATCATCAGTGCTAGGAGGTAGGGAGATTTTGGAGGAGGAGGAGGAGGAGAAACCCCTCCCCCCCACAAAGCTGGTGCTCAGATTTGCTCTAACAACTTTTATAGTATTACTTCGGAGGCTTTCTCCCCATGATGTAGAGCTGCATCCTGCTTCATTGGCAATTGGAAACGGGATAATTGACATTATTAGCAGGATTAGGGTCAATCCTTTGAGAAGTCCATCTGTTGAGAAAGGTGATAGGGGGGGGGAGGAGGAGGAGGAGGAGGAGGAGGAGGAACCATTGTCCTTTGATGCTGGCTCCGGAATTCTGGGAGTTGAAGTCCACAAGTCATCAAAGGGCCATGATCTAGGTCAGTGTTTCTCAACCTTGGCAACTTGAAGATGTCCGGACTTCAACTCCCAGAATTCCCCAGCCAGCATTCGCTGGCTGGGGTATTCTGGGAGTTGAAGTCCGGACATCTTCAAGTTGCCAAGGTTGAGAAACACTGATCTAGGTAGTCACTCAGAGTCAATCTGGACTTGATTGGTACATAATCCATCCATTTGGCACCACGCCTTGGTAGTCCTCAAATTATGATCGATGGCTTAGAGTTACGACAGACCCTGCCACCCTCAAAAGATACGTAGGACCCAGTTTTCAAACTTCCAATGCCCCCCCCCCGCACCAAAGGCACATTTCAGCTGCTGGACAATTGACCGCAATTTATTATATATATTTTTTTTGCAAAAAATCCCCAAATGCCATTTATTTCTGGTGTTTGGCAAAAACTCCACCTAGCGAATAACGGGTCAGGAGTTTTATTCTTAGTCCTTGCCAGAAAAGTCCTTTTTCCTCTGTTTTAACACCCAGAATCTCAAAGCAAAGGATAACAGTTTGGGGCAGTGGTTGAAGGCACCCGGTTTGACGGCAGGAAATCATGGCATTTCAATCCTGCCCAAGGCACAAGGTAGGTGATTCCGGGCCAGGAGCTGACAACCTTAAACACTCCAAGAGCCTAACCGGAAGTCCCCCCCCCCCCCCCCCGTTCAATTCTGGAGCCAACCAGAAGTCCCCCACCATAGAGTCTCCTCCTAGCACAGCATCCGTTTCCCTCTTCCTGTCCTAACTGAAAACCATACATATATATGTATGTGTATACACACACACACACACACACACACTGTATTTGTGCTGATAAATAAATAAAGGCACAAATGCAACACAAACGTAACAAAAAGGCAACATTAAAAATAATGGCTTTCTGTCCTGGGGTGAGCCGATAGGCAGAGAAAGGAAGCAGTATGCTTCCTCCTATATTTGGGCATACCAGGGGTTGTGATACTAATATATATATATATATATATATATATATATATATATATATATATATATATATATATATATATATATATATATATATATATATATATATATATATATATATATATATATGTATATGTCTCCCTTTATTTATTTATCAGCACAAATACAACACAAATGTAACAAAGGCAACAGTAAAAATATTGGGTTTCTGTCTGGATGGTCTTTTATGACGAGCCGATGGACAGAGAATGGAAGCAGTGAACTTCCTCCCACAACCAGGGGTTGTGACTTTAAATAAATAAATAAATAAATAAATAAATAAATAAATAAATAAATAAATAAATAAAGATAGATAGATAGATAGATAGAGAGACAGAGAGAGAGACAGAGACAGACAGAGAGAGAGAGACAGCAGAGAGAGACAGAGAGAGAGAGAGAGAGAGAGAGGTGTGTGTGTGTGTGTGTGCGCACATGCAAAGATGATTAGGGGACTGGAGACTAAAACACACGAAGAACGGTTGCAGGAACTGGGTGCGTCTAGTTTAATGAAAAGAAGGACCAGGGGAGACATGATAGCAGTAGTCCAATATCTCAGGGGTTGCCCCAAAGAAGAGGGAGTCAAGCTATTCTCCAAGGCACCTGAAGGCAGGACAAGAAGCAATGGGTGGAAACTCATCAAGGAGAGAAGCAACTTAGAACGGAGGATAAATTTCCTGACAGAACAATTAATCAGTGGAACAGAAGTTGCCTCCAGAAGTTGTGAATGCCCCAACACTGGAAGTCTTTAAGAAGATGTTGGATAGACATTTGTCTGGAACAGTATAGGGTTTCCTGCCTAGGCAGGGGGTTGGACTAGAAGACCTCCAAGGTCCCTTCCAACTCTGCTATTGTATTGGGTTGTATGTACGTATGTACGTATGTATGTATGTATGTATGTATGTATGTATGTATGTATGTATGTATGTAGGGAGGAAGGGAGGGAGGGGCATTGCGTACTTGAGCTCCTGCGCGATGGCCGCGATCTGCTCCACGCGGTCTTGGTGAGCCGCCAGGTCGCTCTCAAACGCTTCGTGCTTCCTGATCAGGGCCTTGATGTCAGACAGGGTGGCCGTCTTGTAGTCCTTCTGCTTCAGCATGGCCTCCTTCCCTGGGGAGCCCAAAAACAGAGGAGGGTCAGGGAGAGCAGCAGGGACGAGCGGCTAGTAACCAGGTAAACAGGGGAGCAGAGGCCAAATTGGAGGCCAATTTTTCCTCTTCTTCTTTTCTATTCCATTCCCCACTTCATCTCTTCTGTTCTCTTCTATATTCATTCTATTTTATATTCTATATTCTATTCTATAGTCTTTCCATTCTATACTGCACTATATTCTTTCTATTCCATTTTCTATATTCATTCTATTCTATTCTATATTCCATATTCTATATTCTTTCTATTCTATATTCTATATTCATTCTATTCCATTTTATATTCTATATTCTATTTTATTCTATATTCTTTCTATTCTATTCTATAATCTATATTTCATTCTATTCTATATTCCATATTCTATATTCTTTCTATTCTATATTCTATATTAATACTATTCCATTTTATATTCTATATTCTATTTTATTCTATATTCTTTTCTATATTTCATTCTATTCTATATTCCATATTTTATATTCTTTCTATTCCATTTTATATTCTATATTCTATTTTATTCTATATTCTTTCTATTCTATTCTATATTCTATATTCATTCTATTCTATATCCTGTATCCTATTCTATTTTCTATCCTATCCTATCCTGTTCTGCTTTATTCCCCTGTTGATTGAGGTTCTCTTGCTGCTGACATCACTCCCCTCTGCCCCCCATCCCCACCTTGTCGCCTAGCGCCAGCCGAGCACCAGACCCCCTTTTTGCAAGCCCACCACCACATTGCTGGGGTTTCGCCACTAATTGAGAAACTATTTGGGTCGGGGAGCTGCGGGATGCTTGAAAATGCGCCTCTCTTCCAATCAGCTGTTCTCCGGGACACGCTGGCTCAGCTTGGAAAATCTGGCCTTGGCCGCCAGCCAGGAGAGATCCAGACAAGCTGAAAGACCCCGCGGTGCTGTGTGTGTGTGTGTGTGTGTGTGGAGAGACGGCAGCCTTCGTCTGGCTGTGTGCAACGTTAGACAAGAGATTCCCTCCATATGTCCATGAATATTGGGGATCCCACATAGCGGGAAAGTCCTTTCTTAGGTACTGTGATGACATTGTACCCCAAGGGGGGGGATTGTGGTTTCTGGAATGGCGGCATGAGTTAGTGAGGAAACCCCTGTAGAGGGCCCCCCCACAGACCAGGCCCGGGCAGATGATGGAGCTTGGAGCCTTTAAACTGTTGGGGTCTTTAAACATTAAAGTTTCTCAACCTTGACAAGTTTAAGCTTTGCTGGCTGAGGGTTTCTGGGAGTTGAAGTCCACCCATCCTACAGTTGCCAAGGTTAACTGGTTTGCTGGCTGGGGGATTCTGGGAGTTGAAGTCCACCTATCCTACAGTTGCCAAGGTTAAGAAATAAATACTGGTTTGCTGGCTGGGGGATTCTGGAAGTTGAAGTCAACCCATCCTACAGTTGTCAAGGTTAAGAAATAAATACTGGTTTGCTGGCTGGGGGATTCTGGGAGTTGAAGTCCACCCATCCTACAATTGCCAAGGTTAAGAAATAAATACTGGTTTGCTGGCTGGGGGATTCTGGGAGTTGAAGTCCACCCATCCTACAGTTGCCAAGGTTAAGAAATAAATACTGGTTTGCTGGCTGGGGGATTCTGGGAGTGAAAAACCCACCCATCTTAAAAGTTGCCAAGGTTGAGAAACATCGCTTTAAAAGAGAGCATTAATCTCTGCCATCTGAAAGAGCATTTTTTTCCTCGGCCAAGCACGCAAAGGAAACCAGAAACCAGCATGGACCCCGGCTGTGGTGCAATCCAGGATGCCATTAAAAGCCGAGCTGAGGCCTTGCCCAGAATCGCCCGACCGCTGTTATCCACAGTCCAGGCAGGATCTGAAAACTTGGCACCTCCAGCGTCAAAAGGAGACACACACACCCCATCCTCCCATTCCCCCCAGCCCCACAGAACCGCTCCAAGACACCCTCTAACTTCCATGACAACTGCCTCGGTCCTTGTTTGATGGATGAAGCCACCGCGGGTGGGGCCCCTCCGTTTCTCTTGTTTGTCCGAGGAAAAAAAGAATCGGGTCTCTAACAGGAAGCTACGAGGAGGCTGATAACCTTTCCTCCACCCTGGGCTGTGCTAAGAATAGGGCTCGCGACAAAGGAATGTTAGACAACACCACAAACATGTTCTGGGCCACCGACACCACCGCTACCTCCAGAGAGAGGCTGGGAGGCTTCTCATGGGCAGACAATCCAAGAAGCTTCCTCAACTTCTGGAGAACTTCCTCATCGGATTTGTGGAAGACGTAGAAAAGTATCACCACCCCCCAGTTCTCCTTCCCCCCCCCCCGGGGGGGGGGGAATTCTACTGGTCAGAGGAAGTTCACCCAAGGAAGAGGTAGGTAACCAGGCATGGGAATCTCGTGGCACGACAAAACCGCGCTCGACTAAAGCGCGCCCGATTAAACCGTGTCGCTGACGTCATCAACAGGGCGACAACAGCCAGCGCGGAGAAAGAAGGGCGCTTTAAATAGCGCTTTGAAAGCAAGCCGATTCAACTTAAGGTAAGGGTTAGCTTTAGGGTTAGGTTAAGGGTTAGCTTTAGGGTTAGGGTTAGGTTTAGGTTAAGGGTTAGGGTTAGGTTTGGGTTAGGTTAAGGGTTAGGTTTAGGGGGGTTAGGTTTAGGTGTTAATTTTAGGTTTAGCGTTTACAGCGTGCTTCTGTCTCCGCGCTGTTGTCGCCCTGTGATGACGTCAGCTACGCAGTGTCGTCGAGCGCGCTTTAGTGGTGGAACCGGGAATCTTTTGTGTGGATAGGATGGGAGTGTGGGTCAGAGAGTCTGGAAGCAGATTCGGACAGGGGGGAGGTTGGGGAGGAAGATGGGCCAGTCCTGGAGTCTGGGGAAGGCTCCGATGAGGGCTCTGTGTCGGAGGCAGAGAGGGGGCCAGGGCCGTCTGACAGTTATCAGCTGCCTTCGGAGTCGGACATCAGTGGGGCAGAAGAACAGCTGGAGCCTGTTCCCAGGATGCGCTTGTGCAGAGTTGCCAGATGAAGGGAGCAGCTAAAGAACATGGGTCGACTTGGGAGTAAGGCCAGAGGTGGACGGTGAATGGCCCCTCCCAGAGGAAATAAAAGAGGAGCAAAAGGGGAGTGGAGTTTGCAGGAGACAATTAGTTCATTCCCGCATTCTTGCCAACTCGTGTGGCCTCTGAAAGATCTCAGCCTGGCCAATATCTCCAAGCCTGATACAGGTCAGGAATTGTGAGCTATCTGGAAAGACTGCGGGAGAGGAATTCACTGTATGTTAAATAAAAGGGGTTTATCGGATGAGGACTTGGCTTCGTGCTGCTGGGGAAGCCTAGGTCGGAACGAAATCCCTCGGCGTAGAAGCCCACGCCAGCTCTAGCGAATGCCTCATGAGCCACGGCGGCACAGTGGTTAGAGTGCAGTACTGCAGGCTATCTCTGCTGACTGCCGGCTGTGTGCAATTTGGCAGTTCAAATCTCACCAGGCTCAAAGTTGACTCCGCCTTCTTCCATCCTTGCGAGGCGGGTCAAATGAGGAGCCAGACCGTTGAGGGCAAGAGGCTGACTCTGTCAACCGCTTAGAGAGGGCTGTAACGCCCTGCAAAGCGGTATATAGGTCTAAGGGCTATTGCTATTGCTAACACAAGCAAAGCAGCGAAATGTTTGAGTCTGAACATCTGGTTAGGGGAGATGTTCAGGGCCAAACCCCAGCCAGAGTTAAGGTCTACTAAATTGGCCTCTTTTAAGATGTGTGGACTTCAACTCCCAGAATTCAGCCCAGTTGGCGAAGAAGCCCAGAGCCAATCACGGCATCGTTCTGCTCGGAGTGACAGGCCAGCGCAGATGTTAGAGCTTGGGGGGGGGGGGGAAGAAACCAGCTGTCGTCTCATTAGCTTGACTCTCTGCAAAGCGAGCCGTTATGGGCCCACCTGCTACACCCACTAAATTTCACCCTTAGACAGGGTAAATAAACAAGGCCTCCCTCACCACACACTTCTGAGAACCACATTTTTGGGGAAGGGAGGGAGAAACGATGGAATTTGGTTTTTTTACACGATTTTTTTTTTAAAAAAAATACAAGATATGCAGCTGGTATTTTGGCAGGTTCGACGCTGGTCCCATGAGCTACGATGGCCGAAGACAGAGGCCGACTTTTAAGACTTGTGGACTTCAACTCCCAGAATTCAGCCAAGCTGCCTGAGGAATTCTGGGAACTGAAGTCCACAAGTTCTTAAAAGTTGCCAAGGCTGGAGACCCCTGGTCAGAGAGACACTGGGAAGAAGACACGCCGCTGTTTTCAGAGGTGGGTTGCTGCCGGTTTGGCCCGGATCCGCGGCAGCAGGAGGCTCCGCCCACCCACCCAGACACTTCTGGGCATGAGCAGAAGTGTCACGCCCAAACCGATAGTAAAAAAATTGGCAACCCACCTCTGGCTGTTTTGCAGAAGCCGCGTCCTTGGGTGGCTTAACATGCGTGGCCCAAAAGGCCATTAAAAAAAAAAAAAAAACCCATCCGCGACTCACTTAGCAACCTTGCCCAGCCATGGAAATCCTGCTTCCAATTGCGGTCGTAAACCGAGGACCCCCCCTGCAAACAAGAGGCCATTGGGCCGGCCCATATCTCCCTCCCCAAGGCTCTTCCTCACCTTCGGTCCAGGCTTCGTGGATGGAGGCCTTCTGACGGAACTTCAGAGCCAGATGATCCAATCTTTCCAGCCTCCGGATTTCGTTCAGCTGCCACTCTTCGAAACCTTTCTCCGCCTGCTCCAAGCGCTGCCAGCCGTTGTTGATATCCTGGGGGGGGGGGGGATTCGCGGGTATGGTAAGGTGGGGCTAGTAAAGAAAAACACGATCCCCTCCTCCTCCAAAGGTCTCTACAGCAAGATGGTGGTTTAACGTGGAGCCTCATTTTAAGGATTCAATCAGGTGGCCGGCCCTGCTTGCTTGAAGAGGTCTGTTATTAATTGGGGGGAAACTTTTATTAATCTGAATTTGGGGGATTATCTTTTACTAGCTGGATACCCGTGCTCCGCTACGAAACTATGTGGTCGGGCTTGATAAATTGACAATTACAGATTAAAGCCTCTCCTTTCCCCTTCTCTCCCACAGACCAGCCCCACAGAAGCCTCCATCTTATCCCCTTCTCTCCCTCAGGGTGGCCTCCATTGATCCTCTCCAAACTCCCAGCCCACAGGCCGGAGGAATCACGGGCTGGCCATGCCCAAGTGGCAGTTGCAACAGAGTTCTTTTCGGGTGGGGTGGGGGAGTAGAACGTCTAACTCCTTAGCATCAGAGCGTGTTAATAATAATAATAATATAAGAAATACTAATGATCTGGTGGTCATTTCAAGAAACCCTTTCCTAGTGAGCACCCAGGAGCCAAAAAGAACCTACATGCCAAATTTTAAGTTCGTAGGCTTTACGGTTCTGGAGATTTCGTGATGTTTTGTGAGTGGCATTTCGCTTTTAGAGAGAGAGAGAGAGAGAGAGAGAGAGTTAAATCAGTGTTTTTCAACTTTGGCCACTGGGTGGACTTCAATTCTCAGAATTCCCCAGCCAGCATGACTAGCTGGGGAATTCTGGGAGTTGAGGCCCACACACCTTAAAGCAACCAAAGTTGAGAAACACTGACCTAGAGGATCCAGTCCCGGACTTACAACAGTTCTTTTAGTGACAGTTACGACCACTGCAGCATCCCCATGATCATGGGACTAACATTCAGCCACTTGGCAACTGACTCATATTTATGACGGTTGCAATGTCGTGTGTGTGTGTGTGTGTGTGTATGTGTGTGTGTGTTGCGATCCCCTCTTACAACCTTCGGATAAGCAAAGTCAACTGGGAAGCCAGCTTCACTTAGCAACCTCGTTACTAACTGAGCGAACCTCAGCGATTCACTTAGCAACGGTGGCGGGGACAGTTGCAAAATGGGGCAAAATTTGCTGATTAGCTGCCAAGTTTGGGCTTCATCATTGCGGTCGTTAAGTCGAGGACCTACCCGTGTTGTTAAAACTACGCGAACCCGGAAGTGAAGGAGGGGCCGAGTAGGGAGACGGCCGTAGTACTCACCGACACCATCCTTCCTTCGGAGGGCATGAAGGCCGGCCGGTTGCTGAGTCGCAGTTTGGTCTGCAAGGTGTTGAAGTTGATCTCCAACTGGCACTTCTCCTGCACTTTGGGGGGTTTGTGGACCCGTCGGTAGTCCCGGAAGTCCTCCAGCTTCTGCTGCATCTCTTGCATGGTCTTCTGAGGCACCCGGTCCTCCAGCCAAGGGATGGTGCGCTGAATCCATTCCAGAAGCTGCGGGAAGAACCCCAGGAGACGGTAAAACAATTAGGCACCGTAGCTTTAACAACCAAAAGTACAACGAGAACAGGTCTATGGAGATCCTCCAGGTCAGTGTTTCTCAACCTTGGCAACCTGAAGATGTCCGGACTTCAACGAATGCTGGCTGGGGGATTCTGGGAGTTGAAGTCCGGACATCTTCAAGTTGCCAAGGTTGAGAAACACTGCTCCAAGTTGTCCAGGATGAAAATGAAAGCAGGATTTCTAGCGAATATAAATCGCACGGCGCAGCTGATAGTTGCACAAGTGATCGTCAGAACCTTTTTGTTACTTTTGTTTCCTTTTTACTACCGGTTCAGGCCAAGAGGTAGTCAGAAAATGCTTTAAAAAAAAGGTTTGCAATGATCAGCTGTGCCGCCCCGTTGTTGGAACTTTTTTTAAAAAATCCTTTTTTTAAAAAAGCATTGTTTTACTACCGATTCGGGAGAACCGAGCCGAACCGGTTGCATCTCACCCCCTGCTCTGCAGCCTTTGCAAGCACCTGGGTTGCAACCCGCGGAAGAGCAACGCAACGCTGTCTTTGGGGAACACTCTTAATGGCGTCCGCCTTAAGAATTACCGTATTTTTCGGACTATAAGATGCACCGGTGTATAAGGCGCATCAAGATTTCGAAGAGGGAAGTAAGAAAAAAAAATATTTTTGGGGGTCTTTCCTGGCCCTTGGGACCACTCTGCAGACTTCAGCAGGACTGGGGGAAGGCAAATCGCCCCCCCGTTTCCTTTCCCCCCCAGCCCAGCTGAAGCCTGCAGAGTACTTCTGGCCCGTTTTTTGTTTGTTTTTCCGAAAAACGGGATGCGGGAACAGGGCTTCAAGAGGCCAAAAAGGGCTGAATTCGGTGTATAAGATGCACCAACATTTCCACGCTCTTTTAAGGAGAGGAAAAAGGTGCGTCTTATACTCCGAAAAATACGGTAAGTTCAGACTGAGAAGTGATCAAAGCACCCGGTCGCTCCCCCCACCACCCAATTTCTCAACCATTCTCCATTATATCCGGAGCCTGTTGACAGGCGGATTCCCAAAACTCTTGGCTCGTCACAGCCTTTGACGAGAGGTGGTGTGTGTGTGTGTGTGTGTGTGTGTGTGTGTATGTCACCAGGTTCAGCTCCCGCCTGTTGAAAACAGGGAAGGCTCATCAAGACTCACATCAGAAGCCAGCTTCTCGTAATCTTCCATCAGGTGCTCATTCTCTTGGTTGACGGCCAACACTTTGCAAATCCTGTTTGCCGCTGTCTCGGCCTAACAAGCAGAACAAGAGGGGGAAATTGGTGACTCGGCAGAAAAACAACAGTCCCGGAGAGACTCTGGACCTTCCAAGGAAAGGCACAGCATGAGATCAAAGCAATAATTGAACCCTCATAGAAAGCGTCCGACAGGCAGAGAGAGAGAGAGAGAGAAAGCGGATGTGAAGCCATTAAATTTCAATCCAGGAGGATGGCATTATCTGGAGTCAACTTTCAGATCTTGAACCTCTTCAACCAGGGTTGGGTTCTCAAGCCGTGGTTGAGTTCTCCAGCTGGCTAGGGAACTCTGGGAGTGGAAGCCCACCCATCTTATCTTCCAGCGGCCCAGAACTTGAGAAACGCCAGTCTGGAAGCTCAGAGCATGCCCAGAAACCACTAACGTAATCAAAAGACAACTGTCATCCCAATTGTAACGTGGGATCACTTGATCGGACCAAACTTGGTTTGAGCTGCTGGATAACGGAACCAGGTGAGAAGGCTCATCTCTTTCATCTGGCAGGACCGTGGATTCAACCAAAGCATGTCGAAAGCTCACATATACTTCCTGTTTCGGTCTGCAGCGACTGACTGCTTGAATTTAAAATTCCTGGTGCATCAGTCCCAAGACACTGATAGTTATTATGCGTGGATCAAAGCTCGCGTCTTCAAACCAGGGTTTCAGATCCTGATTGAACCCAATATTTTCTAACGTTGATGTTAAGGGCAAACGATTGGTTTGCATGAAGTTTTAAAGACTCGTGCAACCCCTCGAGTTATCCTAGCTCTTCATAAGCCAAGATTTGAACGTTTCAAGAAAACGGCTGTATTTTTATCTAGGATTCAGAAAGCACAGCTATAAAACAGTTCAGTTCCAGTTCTGGCATTTATTCTACTATTATCCCCTGCAAAGTCTCTTTTTTTAAAAAATTCTTTTTTTGATCCTTTGCAAGACGCACAACGTTCTCAGTGCCACGTTTTTGGTAGCTCCCCTTCCCTAAGTCGATCCTATTTCAACGAGATCGTACTCCAACTGTAGAATCCTAGGGCTGGAAGGGACCTTGGAGGTCTTCTAGTCCAACCCCAGCCCAAGGTAGGAATCCTTATACCCTCCAGCAATTGATTGTTATTCTTCACTCAAGGTCCCCGGTATCTATAAACCTTCCCAGTTTTGTACTGAGAGCCGCATTGCAAGCTGGCATAAATCCAAAAACACAAAGACAAAGGAAAAAAATGAAAGCAATGGTGGACCTTTGTCAAAAACAATAGGATGCAAAAAGGGTGTGTGTGTGTGTGTGTGTTTTAAAGGGAGAAGGAGCAGAGCAGGTGAAAGGCCTGCTTTAAAAAAAACGAGGGAGGCCATGAAGTTGGGAGTCCTGCCGTAAACGCCCGCACCTGGCTTGCCCAAAAGCAAAAAATAAAATTAAAAAAATGGTGGTGGGGGGGGGGGGGGGGAAGGAGGGACAAATCACACAGAAGCCGTGAAAGTCAAGAAATCAAGTACCTTGCTAGGAGCAGAGAGAGTCCAAGGGAAGGAGATGGAAGCCACACATCAACAGAAAGGGTGAAGAGGAGGGTCTGGAGAAGGGGAAGGGGAAAGGGAGAGAGAGCCATGGAAGAAATGAGTTGCCAACAAAATAGGATATTCGAAAGAAATAAAGAAAGAAAGAAACCGAGAGAGAGAGATTTTATTTCCACTTAAAAAAAAAAAAAGCTACTGGTTCTCCCCCCCCCCCCCCGGCAGTCGGTATAGACCAGGGGTCAGCAAACTGTGGCTCTGGAGCCGCATGTGGCTCTTTCCTCCAGGCTATTTTTCCTGCATCTCAAAAGCAGGCAGAGGCGAGGAACTCCGAGTTTAACATTGGTCTTTTCTGCGGTAAAATGGGGATATTTTCTTGCGGACCCTCAGGAATTCCGGTCCGTTCAAAGGACCAACCCTCAACCCCTGGAGCCTCTTGAGGGAGGTGCAGAAGCAGGGGCATCTTTGCTTTCCATGCCAAGTGATCAAGGAAGGTGCCAAGGCAGGCCAGGGAAACTTAACAAGGCGGGCGCTGCGGAAATCAGTCCTGTCCCTTTAAGAGACGGGATAGGGAATTCTGGGAATTGAAGTCCACAGGGACTACTACTACGAAGCTGGGGAAATGGAAGTTCGCCCAGCTTTTAAAAAAAAGGCGCTGAGGATTAAGAATCGACTGCTCTGGATCACGCCTCCTCGTCGTGCAATCCCATCACTAGCCCCATTGCATAAAATCTTGGGACATACTTCACCCGTCCTGGCAGAATTCCTTCATTTTTATTAGGTTTGGGCTTTATTGGGATTATAAATAAAACTAGTGAAAAGTTGTAGGTCTCTATTAGGAGCCTGATCCGCCCACTCTGAGCCAATCTAACCAGGAGGAACAGAAACCCGACATAATATAAACACAAGGAGCCATGCAAAAGGAAGGAAGAGACCAGCAGAGGGGAAGGGACGTGGGGGCGCAGCAGAGGGGAGGACCAGGAAAACGGGACGGTTAGTTGCAGCACACAAAGGAAAGGGAATGAAACGAAGGAGGGGAGCTTTAGGCAAGGACTGGCAGACTTCGAATTTCTCTTTCCAGGCTCCAAGGAAGGAGGAGAAGGGCCATTTAACACCCGACAGGGAGGAAAAGGACAGGCGTAGTATACTGGGCCTGTATGCTCAGCATGCAAAAGAGAAAATTAGTAAGAAAGCAATTAAGCTGGCGGGGGGGGGGGGGAGGGAGAAAGAAAGGAAGGAAGGAAGAGAAAGAGAGAAGGAAGGAGAGAGAGAGAGAAAGAGGGAAAGAAGAGAGAAGGAAGGGAGGGAGGGAGGAGAAAGAGAGAGAAAGAAAGAGAGGGAAAGAAAGAAAGGAAAAAAGGAAGGAAGAGAAAGAGAAAGAAGGAAGGAGAGAGAAAGAAAGAAGGAAAGAGGGAAAGAAGAGAGAAGGGAGGGAGGAGAAAGAGAGAGAAAGGAGAGGAAGAGAAAAAAAGGAAGAGAAAGAGAGAAGGAGAGAGAAAGAAAGAGGGAAAGAAGAGAGAAGGAAGGGAGGGAGTTGAAAGAGAAAGAAAGAGAGGAAGAGAAAGAAAGGAAGGAAGGAAGAGAAAGAGAGAAGGAAGGAGAGAAAGAAAGAGGGAAAGAAGAGAGAAGGAAGGACGGGAGGGAGGAGAAAGAGAGAGAAAGAAAGAGGGAAAGAAAGGAAAAAAGGAAGGAAGAGAAAGAGAAAGAAGGAAGGAGAGAGAAAGAAAGAAGGAAAGAGGGAAAGAAGAGAGAAGGGAGGGAGGAGAAAGAGAGAGAAAGGAGAGGAAGAGAAAAAAAGGAAGAGAAAGAGAGAAGGAGAGAGAAAGAAAGAAGGAGAGGGAAAGAAGGGAGGGAGAGAAGGGAGGGAGGAGAAAGAGAGAGAAAGAAAGAGAGGGAGAGAAAGAAAGGAAAAAAAGAAGGAAGAGAAAGAGTGAGAAGGAAGGAAGGAGAGGGAAAGAAAGAAAGAGGGAAAGAAGAGAGAAGGAAGGAAGGAAGGGAGGGAGTTGAAAGAGAAAGAAAGAGAGGAAGAGAAAGAAAGAAAGAAAGGAAGGACGGAAGGAAGGAAGGAAGAGAAAGAGAGAGGAGAGGGAAAGAAAGAGGGAAAGAAGAGAGAAGGAAGGGAGGGAGGGAGTTGAAAGAGAAAGAGAGGAAGAGAAAGAAAGAAAGGAAGGAAGAGAAAGAGAGAGAAGGAGAAAGAAAGAAAGAAAGAAAGAAAGAAAGAGGGAAAGAAGAGAGAAGGAAGGAAGGAGGGAGGGAGGAGAGAGAGACACACAGAGAGAACGAACTGTGCCAGGAAAACAAATCTCTGCAGCCAGCACAAACTCATGCTTACGGGTGCATTCCCCCCCCCCCCCCAAAAGGCTTTGGCTCCGCTCCCGTTAAAGTCACTCAGAGCAAGGAAGGGACTGGAAGTGAGAAAGCCTTAACAGGATCATAAAATCCACTCGGGGCAGAGAAGTTTTCGCCAGGCCTGGCTACGGGAAAAACCCAGCTGCTTCTTACAGCGGTTAAAAACTTCTTTTTTTTCCCCCCCTTCAATATTTCATGAGAAAGAGAGAGTTCGCTCCAAACCCCCCCAAAGAGGGGGGGGGAAAAAAAACACAACAGATGTTCAGGAAACCGTGCGGTAACCCTTAATCCCGGCTCTGGAGGACGCCGAAGGGAGATTTGCAGAACTCACACCGATCCCCCTTCTCACGGCACGCGAGCGAAGCCCCCACCCCTCCGGCCACAATCCGTTCCTAGCGAATCCCCCTTTGCAAAGAATTCCCCTCGAGGACTCACACAACACCCCCGGGGTTCTTCTTCCCAGATTCTACCACCTCAGACCTGCCCGCCAGATTTTCGCCTCCCGCCAGGGCTAAAACAAATTCGAGGCTGTGCATTTGTGCCGAGTTTCTAATCCCATTTCTCCCGGGATCTCTGGAAAGGCAGGAAATGCGGTGTGGGTGGCCACCTTAAATCGGTGGCCATCATTTCCCCCTGCCACACAAGCCACGGGTTGGGGGGGGGGGCCGTTAGCCACCGGCGGCTTCAATCGCTCGCTCTGGAAACGGCGTGGCTCAAGGCCGACGCTAAGCCAAAATGCCAACGTCACGGCGTTCATCCTGCGGTTGAATCCCAAGGATGGTTGAATGAGAGACACCTCATCCAGAAAATTGGGGGGACGGACGGACGGACGTGAAAGAATTCCTCGGAGGGGGTCTCTGTGCATCTCTCCCTCCCTTCCTCTCTCAGTCTGGAAGAACAAGCCAGAATAATCAAAGCCAGAAAGACCTTTCCAGATGCGAGGAAGCTTTTTTTTTGGGGGGGGGGGTGCACTTCCACAGCCGTTGTCCTTGTGGTGTTTTCTTACACCTCTACTTAAAGGGAGGTTGAAAAGCAGCTTTCAAAAATCAACTTGAACTCGTTCTCGTGTTTCATTTCAGCTTCAAAAATGATGAGAGAAGACGGGCAGGAGTTCAACAGGCACGTTAGCTTCGATCGGGGTTTCTCAACCTTGGGCAATTCAAAGACGTGTGGACTTCAACTCCCAGAATTCCCCCACCAGCAGGAGTTGAAGTCCCCGCCTTAAAAGTCATCAAAGCTGAGAAACTCTTTGGGTACTGTTAGAATATTCATGACTGGGAGAGACATGGTAACAAGGTCAGCCAATGAACAGGCATAGCAACTAAGCCAGCCAATGGGAGCGTAAACAGATCCGAGTCTGTGCTGAGAATCGAAACTGAAACTACTCTGTCTGCTCTGAACTTCTGAGAACAAACTGTTCTCCTCCTGATTGTGTTCTGCTTGCAACTTCCACCACGTTGGAAGAATCTACTGTTGTTATCGTACATTTTATTCATCTGTTGTTATGTATATAAAGAAGTTAATGAATCCAGCTGAATCAGTTTATCTGTGCGTGCTTTCTGGATTTGATTTTCCCGCAAGAAACTCTACAAGCACTTTACGCCTGTGTGTCTCAACTTTTCGGCCATGCATGGGACTTCCAACTCCCAACGAGGCCGACTGGGGAATTCTGGGAGTTGAAGTCCACACCTCTTAAAAGTAGCTAAGGCGGAGAAGCATTTGACTTGCTCAGAATCGTATTCCTGGCCCAGTTACTGTAATATTTCTTAGCAATAGCAGTTAGACTTATATACCGCTTCATAGGGCTTCCAGCCCTCTCTAAGCGGTTTAGAGAGTCCGCATATCGCCCCCAACAGTCTGGGTGCTCATTTCACCCACCTCGGAAGGATGGAAGGATGAGTCAACCCTGAGCCGGTGAGATTTGAACCGCCGAACTGCAGATAGCAGTCAGCTGAAGTGGCCTGCAGTACTGCACCCTAACCACTGCGCCACCTCTTGGGGGAAACCATGCCCAATATCCTAACCTACAGACTCCCGACCCTGCGCTTCCAAGCCCTTTTAATGCCAAGATCTAACTTAATGTATTTGTGATTTATTCGCGCCATTTCTACAATCGTGCCCCGGAAGGGTGGTCAGGACACCCAGGTAGTGCCAGCGCCCTCTGCAGCCCGAGATCGTCCCAAGCCGACAGCCGCAGCAGCCCGAAGCAACCCACGCCCAGCCCCAAGCTCACCTTCTGAGCCCCCGAGAAAGCATGATAGAAACAGGAGACGTAAGTCATGATGGCCTTCTCGTCGGGCCTGAGCGTGCCTACAATATCTGCGCAAGAGGAAAGAGAAAAAGAGAAAGCAGAGTCAAGGGCAACGCAGAAAATCCAGGTCCGGCCGGACATGCAGAAGACCAGAGGCAGGAAGGAAGACAGGTTACGCTCCCTGGGAGAACCAGACCTCAGCTAGGAACAGAAGATAGCCCTTCCTAACCCATTGTTTAGACCAGGACAAGGGTGGGCAATTAATGTTCCCATGACAAACTGGGATGGTTGAGGAGGGCTGAACCAAGAGGGCTGTAGACGTAGGTAAATTGGGAAGGAAAAACAAAATAGCAGTCCCCCTCAAAATAAAATCAAAATAGGGACTGCCCAAGGGCCAGGTGTGGCCTGGGACCCCTAAAATACCCAGGTCTGGCCAGAGGACCCCCCAGGGAATCTCTCAAAAGGAACTTAAATTTCGTCCTTGACTCCTCAAACAGGCCCTTCAACTTTCGGGCCTACAGGATGATTGCACTTCCTGTTCTGGGAGTTAGCAATAGCAGTTAGACTTATATAGCGCTTCATAGGGCCTTCAGCCCTCTCTAAGCGGTTTACAGAGTCAGCATATGGCCCCCAACAACAATCCGGGTCCTCATTTCACCCACCTCGGAAGGATGGAAGGCTGAGTCAACCCTGAGCGGTTGAGATTTGAACCGCTGAACTGCAGAACTGCAGTCAGCTGAAGTGGCCTGCAGTACTGCACCCTAACCACTGCGCCACCTCGGCTCTTGAAGCCCACATTTGTTCCGTGAAGTCACCTCCTTAGCGAGGACTTGTGACCGTGGGCTTCATCAACTTCTGCTCTTATTGACATCTTTGGGGGGAAGGAGAGGACGAATTTCGATGGAGTTTTGGAGTTTGGTTGGTTGGAGAGTCCAGGCCTTAAGTGTCGTAAAGCCTCTTAACATTTGCTTCTCCTTCTCCTAAGGTAGCCTCCATCTGTGACAGCCTCGTTTTCCACTTTCTCCCCAAAGGGATTTATGGTGAGTTTTGGGGGGGGGGGGAAATAGCCCATTTTTCTTTCCTGCACTGGGTGTCCCCAAGGTGATTTTTTTCCCCAAAAAGGGAAATCTGGACTTTCTGGTTTTTCTCTGAAGACCTTTCGCTTCTTAGATAAACTTCTATCATCTATCTATCTATCTATCTATCTATCTATCTATCTATCTATCTATCTATCTATCTATCTATCTATCATCTATCTAATTATCTATATAATTATCTATCTATCTATCTATCTATCTATCTATCTATCTAATTATCTATCTATCTATCTATCTATCTATCTATCTATCTATCTATCTATCATCTATCTAATTATCTATCTATCTATCATCTATCTATCTATCTATCTATCTATCTATCTATCTATCTATCTAATTATCTATCTATCTATCTAATTATCTATCTATCTATCTATCTAATTATCTATCTATCTAATTATCTATCTAATTATCTATCTATCTAATTATCTATCTATCTATCTATCTATCTAATTATCTATCTATCTATCTAATTATCTATCTATCTAATTATCTATCTATCTATCTATCTATCTAATTATCTATCTATCTATCATCTATCTATCTATCTAATTATCTATCTATCTAATTATCTATCTATCTATCTAATTATCTATCTATCATCTATCTATCTATCTAATTATCTATCTATCTATCTATCTATCTATCTATCTATCTATCTATCTATCTATCTAATTATCTATCTAATTATCTATCTATCTATCATCTATCTATCTAATCTATCTATCTATCTAATTATCTATCTAATTATCTATCTATCTATCTAATTATCTATCTAATTATCTATCTATCTATCTATCTATCTATCTATCTAATTATCTATCTAATTATCTATCTAATCTATCTATCTATCTAATCTATCTATCTAATTATCTATCTAATTATCTATCTAATTATCTATCTATCATCTATCTATCTATCTATCTATCTATTATCTATCTATCTATCTATCTATCTAATTATCTAATTATCTATCTATCTATCTATCTATCTATCTATCTATCTATCTATCTATCTATTTTATCTATCTATCTATCTATCTATCTATCTATCTATCTATCTATCTATCTATCTATCTATCATCTATCTAATTATCTATCTATCTATCTATCTATCTATCTATCATCTATCTATCTAATTATCTATCTATCTATCTAATTATCTATCTAATTATCTATCTATCTATCTAATTATCTATCTAATTATCTATCTAATTATCTATCTATCAATCTATCTATCTAATTATCTATCTAATTATCTATCTATCTATCTAATTATCTATCTATCTATCTAATTATCTATCTATCTATCTATCTATCTATCTATCTAATCTATCATCTATCTATCTATCTATCTATCTATCTATCCAATTATCTATCTATCTATCATCTATCTATCTATCTATCATCTATCTATCTATCTATCTATCTAATTATCTATCTATCTAATTATCTATCTATCTATCTAATTATCTATCTATCTAATTATCTATCTATCTAATTATCTATCTAATTATCTATCTATCTATCTATCTAATCTATCTATCTATCTAATTATCTATCTAATTATCTATCTATCTATCTAATTATCTATCTATCTATCTAATTATCTATCTATCTATCTATCTATCTATCTATCTAATCTATCATCTATCTATCTATCTATCTATCCAATTATCTATCTAATTATCTATCTATCATCTATCTATCTATCTATCATCTATCTATCTATCTATCTATCTATCTATCTATCTATCATCTATCTATCTATCTATCTATCTATCTATCTATCTAATCTATCTATCCAATTATCTATCTATCTATCTATCTATCTATCTATCTATCTATCTATCTATCTATCTATCTATCCAATTATCTATCTATCCAATTATCTATCTATCTAATTATCTATCTGTCTAATTATCTATCTATCTATCTATCTATCTATCTATCTATCTATCATCTATCTATCTATCATCTATCTATCTATCTATCATCTATCTATCTAATCTATCTGTCTAATTATCTATCTGTCTAATTATCTATCTATCTATCTATCTATCTATCTATCTATCTATCTATCTATCTATCTAATTATCTATCTATCTATCTATCTATCTATCTATCTATCATCTATCTATCTATCTGTCTGTCTAATTATCTATCTATCTATCTATCTATCTATCCATCCATCCATCCATCCATCCATCCATCCATCCATCCATCCATCCATCCATCCATCCATCCATCCATCCAAAAAGCTTCTTCAGCTTCTTGGGTAAGAAACCAGAAAGTCCAGTTTCCCATCTTGGGGGAAAAAAAGCACCTTTGGGACAGCCGGGACCTTGGAGGACTGAGAGATTCTCCGTAGAGATTCTGCACTGGGTCTTTGTAAAGGCTTGCCCTGGACTAGTTGAGGTCTCGGTTCCCCAGGTTGATCGAAGCAGCGCCCCACTCCTAGGGGAGTCAAAAGAAGCCAGGATTCTGGAAAGAACAGTAGCGGTTAATTGGGGAGGGGGGGAGAGAAAAACCCGCCGTCCGTCTCTGGTACCTTCTGCGCCCCAGAGAAGGCATGGTAGAAACTGGAGACATAGGTCATAATAGCCTTCTCATCAGGACGGGCCGTGTTGACAATGTCTGCAAAGAAGTATTAAAGACATCAGATACAACTTTTTATCTCCCAAAGGAATGTCATTTGCAGTCAAACATCATCACCACCAAGGGACTTCTCGGGCAACAATCCAGGGAATTGGGGGGGGGGGGGGGGAAAGTTACTGCCTACAAATCCAGAAGAACTGATACGGGATGTGAGCTAGCCTGTCCAACGAACAAGCTTGGGACGCTTATCCAAGATTTGTATCGCATTTCCTGCCATAACTCAAAACCCTGCTGAAAGATTGCAAGGCTCGTATATAATCATATGCAATTCCTTGCATTCTTTCTCGCAAAGGCAGGAATTTCAGGCTTGTTCTGTAACCTTCGGCAAGATCTCTTTCCGTGACATGGGCAAAGCTGGGAAACTGCCAGCTAGGCCGGAGGGAAGGGTCAAGCGGGGACTTAACTTGGAGTCGATGCACAGCTGCAAAGCTTGACTTGTGTTCCCCACCCCCCAGATCGATGAAACTTTATCTGGGTCTTCCCAGAGGAAGACAAACAATATGGGGAGATTCTTGTAATATAGGCCAGTGTTTCTCAAGTCCGGACATCTTCAAGTTGCCAAGGTTGAGAAACACTGATATAGGCGATAGGCAATAAAGTTACAAACTTCCGACTATTCACTTCTGGAGCTGTGGCTTGCAGCTGATAGGCGGCCATTACAAATTTGATTAACATTTTTTTTTTGCATTTACATTTCTATTGTTGTTGTTGTTATGAAATTCGATACAAATCATTGACTAAAAAGAGAGAGGATGTGGCTGTTGATGTAAAGAAGGAGGGTGGGGGGAGATTTTAAAATGACTCCGAAACATTTTTTTAGGAAATTACTTGTTTACAAGTCATATTCTTCCTTCTGATCGCATCTCAACGGATAATTGCAAATCTGTACATTTGCAAGCCTTGGGAATGGTTTTAGAATTCCACCCGAAGTCCTTCAACCTGTTTTAAAACAGCTGTTTCTAAAACAAAAAATTAATCCAGACGTTCGGCAGCAGATCAGGCTTGCAAGACTGAGGCCAGCTCAGATGACGAAACAGGATTCCACAGAAATATCAAAACTGTGTTTTATTGACAAAGAGGGAGTCCTTGACTTACAGCTATGAGTTACACTGAAAAACCTGACTTAAGGGCTGGGTCCTTGCTCTTTTATTGTTGTGGCCCACACAACAATTGTTGTGGAGCTGGCAGCAGATTCGGACAGTGAGGAGGATGGAGAGGAAGATGGGCCAGTCCTGGAGTCTGGGGAAGGCTCTGATGGGGGCTCTGTGTCGGAGGCAGAGAGGGGGCCAGGGCCGTCCGGCAGTTCTCAGCTGCCTTCGGAGTCGGACATCAGTGGGGCAGAAGAACAGCTGGAGCCTGTTCCCAGTTGCCAGATGAAGGGAACAGCTAAAGGACAGGGGTCGATTTGGGATTAAGGCCACAGGTGGATGATGAATGGCCCCTCCCAGAGGGAATAAAAGAGGAGCGAAAGGGGAGTGGAGCTTGCAGGAGACCATTAATTGGTTCGTCTCTAAGCCAGATAAGGTCTGTGACTGTAAATCCTCCCTTGAAAGACTTTGTTGGATGTGAATGAGAAAAATTCACAGTCAATCAAAGGGTTTATTTTTGCTTCATGCCCTTGGGAAGCCTTATCAGAACATTTACGACCGTCGCAGCATTTCCGTCACATGATCAAAATTCAGGCATTTACCAACCAGCCTGTATTTATGATGGGATCATATGACCTTCCCAGCCACCTTCACAAGCAGTCAATGGGAGGGGAAACCCTGACTTGCTTAACGACCACACGATCCACTTAAAAACGGTGGCAAGAAAGGTTGTAAAATGGGGCAAAACTCGCTTTAACAAATGCCTCACTTAATAACAAAAGTTTTGGGCTCAACTGTGGTCGTAAGTCGAGGGCTACCTGTAGGCTAATTCTGTAAACTGCCCTGTGAAGCTCCATGAAGCGGTATAGAAGTCTAACGCTTCTGCTCTCCAGCGCCAAGTTCACGCAGCTGGCTCCACTGAAACACTGTTGTGACATCTGCCTTGTGGATTTGTAGGCTTGGGGGACAAAATGGGACCCCCAAGGTATTTCAAGGCATCATCCTCTGCCTTACCTTCTGCGTCTAACATCTTGGGAATGTCAAGGTACTTCTCGGCAACCTCAAAAGCGTTGTTCAGATTCGTGACCGGATCGTCCTACGGAAAAGGAAAATCGCCAGAGAGGGTTAAAATTTGGTGGCGCCTAAATCGCTCACCCGGAGAGGATAAAGGTGCATTCCCCCTCCTTCTCACAATCACCATCCGTGCCCGATTTTCTATCCAAAGCTCTTGGCTTTCCTAAAGCTTCCAAATACAAATATTCCCATGGGAAAATGCACCAAAGCATCTTTGAAAGTCCTGTTCTAAAGATGGATCGTCCACAAATTATCGATTCTAGTATCATTTTAACGCGTGACCCGACAGTTGCGCGATAGACATATGCGCGATGACAAAATAGCGCCGATGAAAACGCAACGTCAAAATCGTGACGACAAAAATCACGATGACAAAAGCGCGATGACAAGCACAATAAAATTAAAAAAAATTTAGGGTTAGGGTTTTGTCGCGGTTTTGTCGTCGTGCATTTGTCGTCGCGCTATTGTCGAAAATCAATTAGCGATTTTGTCGGCGCTCATTTGTCCGTCGCGGTTTTGTCGGCGCGCATATGTCTATCGTGCATTTGTCGGTGAACCTTTTAATGGGTACGGGGACCCTGTTCCAAGTTAGAACGAACTAGATGAAATTCCAAATCCCTTCAGACTTGACCAGGAATGGGCTTCAAATATTGCGGCAACGGGTTCGCTGCCCCGTTGCTGGGTGGGCGTGGCTATGGTGGGTGTGGCCTAGTCGGCCTCCTGAACCACAGGGGGGGTGTTTTTCGTTGTCCCCAGGTTCCAGAGGCTTTTTTTGAGCCTCCTGGAGGGCGAAAACTGCTTCCCCCAGGCTCTGTTTCCAGACTTCCGGAGCCTCCAGTAGGTCCATTGTCCCCCCTCCCCGAGCCTTCATGAGGACCCTGCACTTACCTGGCATGATGAAAGGGCCGCTTGGAGACTCCTGGGAGGAACGGGGTGGGGTGGGCGTGGCCAGTCAGGGGTGGCATTTGGGGGTTCGACAAACAAGGCAGAATCCTAGCCAGAGGATTGCCTAACCCCCAGCAGCCCATCCTTGGATCTGACCATGATTTGTCTGGATATTTTAGTCCACAATCAGGGACAAAATCTCGATCTTGCGATCGATTAAGGTCAAATTCCTTTTTCTTGGTCGAGAAGCTCCAGTTGGCGAGCATGACTTACCCTAGGAGCAGTGTTTCTCAACTTTGGCTGCTTTTAAGGTGGGCGGACTTCAACTCCCAGGATTCCCCAGCCAGCAAAGCAAAAGCTAGCTAGGGATTCTGGGAGTTGAAGTCCACCCACCTTAAAGTGGCCAAGGTTGACCTCTGACCATAGAAAGACAATTGCTGGCTGGAGAATTCTCGGAGTTGAAGCCCACCCATTGTAAAATGGTCAAAGTGGAGAAACAGTGGCCTAGAGCAGGGATGGCTAACCTTCTTCTGAAGGTGTGGCAAAACTGTCCGCGCGCATGTGCGTGCCCACCCACCTTCACATGCGCAAGCGACCCCCCCCCTCCCACGCATGCACGAGTGACTCCCACGCGGACTTCCGGTTGACCCGTTGGGCCTGTTTTTCTCCCTCTCTATGCTCCGGAGGATTTCCTGAAGCCTGGGGAGGGTGAAAAAAATCAGCCAGCCAGCGTGCTGGAGCTGACGAAGACTGCCACGCCAGCAAATATGGCTACACGTGCCATAGGTTCGCCCAGAGTAACCCAGGATTTATTTATTTATTATTATTTTTGCAGAATTGGGGTTTGTTCCCCAGGCCTCACTCAACTCTCCTGCATCTGGAATTGCAGGAAAAAAAACGGATTTACCCAGGGTTAAGGTGGAGAATATTTCAAAACCAAGAAGCGGAAGATAAAACGGCAAACTCGCCCAAATATACCTTTCTAAGCTTGTCGTATTCAATGAGTTCTGGTCGGTGTCTGTGGATCAAGGCGTTAAAAGCAAGACCGTCTTTCCAACTGTAAAATAAGGGAATAAAAAGAGAGGGTCAAGCCTCTTCAGAAGCCAACCGTGTCTTCGAAAGGACGGTATCTCAAAAACGAGGTGTCCCGTTGGGACAGCAGAGTTTAACGGAAGGAGATTCACATCGGAAGGGATCTGGTGGCGCTTTTTCCAACACAGGCTCAGATCAAACTTGTGGGGCCCTTCTGAACATTCCAACAACATAGCTTACAGGTCCCATGATAAGAAGAAATGGCAGCAGATTTGAGAATTTATGTTCTGAAATGTATAGGCCATGTACTGTATTTTTCAGAGTATAAGACGCACCTTTTTCCCTCAAGAGAGGCTGAAAATCTGGGTGCGTCTTATACACAGAATTCAGCCTTTTGTGCCACCCGAAACCCCGCCCCCTTCGCAAAAATGGCCGTGCATAGCTTGTAGGAGGCTTTCAGAGAGCTCCTGGGGGCTGGGGAGGACAGAAGTGAGCGGAAAACGGGCCGTTTTTGGCTCAATTTTGCTCCCCCAGCACCCAGGAGCACTCTATAAGCTTCCTAAAGGCTATCCATGCCCCTTTTGGGACAAAAACCGGGCCCGTTTTCGCAAAAAAACCAGGCCATTTTGGGAGGTTTGCAGAATGCAAAAAAAAAATTTTTTTTTTAAATTTGCTTCTTCAAACCCTTGCTGCGTCTTATACTCCGGTGCATCTTATACTCCGAAAAATGTGGTATATATCTCACTGTTTGGGAGCGACTCTGAGCAGTATGTAAATTGTGAATCTTCCAGAGGATCACGGAAAGAGAAAATATAAGAGGAATTATTCCAGAGGTTGGGGCTGTGCAGCCATTTTTGCGGGGGCGGCTGTGGCTGTTGAGTGTAGCGTGTATCAGGAGTAAGCTGTGGAGAGGACAAGGTTGAGCAAAGATAGGTGGATTTAATGAGGTCGAGGAGTCAGTGATCAGGGCTGTATTCTCTCTGACATTTCCTTCCTTCCTTCCTTCCTTCCTTCCTCCCTCCCTCCTCCACATTCTATTCCTTTCCTTTCCATCCCTTTCTTTCTTCTCTATTTCCTTTCCTTCTTCTCTATTTCCTTCCCTTCCCTCTTTTCTTTGTTTTTCTGAAATTCTTCTCTTTTCCCCAAGCTCCAGGGAAGGGCAGACAGCTCTTACCAAAAGCCCAAATTGTTCCCTTGCACGAGTTTTGAAATCAGGACCAGAACGGCCAAATGCCCATCCCCGACCAGGGTCAACTAAGTTGAGGGGGTGGAGGGTGAAAGGCTGCACCATCACCCCTTAAACCTTGCTGTGCATTGTGAAGGATCAACCCCTCTGGGGCCTTTTCCCTACCGGATGCTTCATTGGATCGGCATCCATCAACCCGCCAGACGGAACAACCTTGCTACAGCCAGCTGTCAACACAAGAGCCTTTTTGTGGGGAAAAAAAGGGGGAAATTTCGCAAAGTTCCTTGGGTTCTCCAAATCCTGAGCCTCAGGTCCCAGCAGAAAGCTTCAGAAAAACTTGGCTTCCTGGCTGGCAGAATCTTTCATGGCGCAGCACGAAGCCAAGAAGTGAATGCTTTGCAGGCTTTCTAAAGAGGCCCAATTCTCTGGTTATGAGACAGCAGGTTGCCTATTTCAAAGAGGGGAAAAGCAAGTGTTGGCCAAAAGGAAAGAAGGAGGAAGAGGAGGGGGAAGAGGAGGAAGAAGAAGAGGAGGAGAAAGGAGGAGAAAGGAGGAGAAGAAGAAAAGGAAAAGGAGAAGAAAAGAAAAGAAAAAAAGAAAGGGAGAAGGAGGAAGAAAGGGAGAAGGAGAAGGAGAGGAGGAGAAATGGGAAGAGGAGGAGAAGAAGAAGGAGAAGAAAAGAAGAAGAGAAGGGGACAAGGAAAAGTAGGAGGAGAAGAATGAGGAGGAGGAGAAGAAAAGGAGGAGAAGAAAAGAAAAAAAG
This sequence comes from Thamnophis elegans, assembly GCF_009769535.1. Taxonomy (NCBI): domain Eukaryota; kingdom Metazoa; phylum Chordata; class Lepidosauria; order Squamata; family Natricidae; genus Thamnophis; species Thamnophis elegans. Next base: position 2,476,904 of record NC_045552.1, read on the forward strand.
AAAGGGAGAAGGAGGAAGAAGAGGAGAAGGAGAAAGAGAAGAAGAGGAGGAGAAATGGAAAGAGGAGGAAGAAGAAGGAGAAGAAAAGAAGAAGAGAAGGGGAGAAGGAAAAGGAGGAGGAGAAGGAAGAGGAGAAGAAGAAGAAAAGGAGAAGCAGAAGGAGAAAAGAAAAAGAGAAGGGGAGAAGGAAAAGGAGGAGGAGAAGGAAGAGGAGAAGAAGAAGAAAAGGAGAAGCAGAAGGAGAAAAGAAAAAGAGAAGGGGAGAAGGAGGAGGAAAAGAAGGAGAAGAAGAAGAGGAGAAATGGGAAGAAGGAGAAAGAGAAGAAAAGAAGAAGAGAAGGGGAGAAGGAAAAGAAGGAGGAGGAGGAGGAGGAGGAGGAGGAGGAGAAGAAGGAGGAGGAGGAGGAGGAGGAGGAAAAGGAGAAGGAGGAGGAGAAGGAGAAAAGAAGAAGAGAAGGGGAGAAGAAGGAGGAGAAGAAGAAGAGGAGGAGAAATGGGAAGAGGAAGAAGAAGAAAAGAAGAAGAGAAGGGGAGAAGGAAAAGGAGGAGGAGGAGGAAGAGGAGAAGAAGAAGAAGGAGAAAAGAAGAAGAGAAGGGGAGGAGAAGGAGGAGGAAAAGGAGGAGAAGAAGAAGAAGAGAAATGGGAAGAGGAAGAAGAAGGAGAAGAAAAGAAGAGAAGGGGAGAAAGAAAAGGAGGAGGAGGAGAAGAAGAAGAAGGAGGGTTACCTGATGTGGAAATTTTGCACGTTGACGTTCTTATAAGGGGCGGTTTTCCTTTGGCACCACAATAAGAGTCCTTCTTTGGCTGAAGTCTCTGCAGAGAGAGAGAGAGAGAGAGAAAGAGGAGGGAATGGTGTTGTTCGGCTTGTGTTGCCGCAAGGGCGAGTTCACAACATCACACTGTAAGTCCAGACAACAAAGAATTAAGCTATGTTTTTCAACAGTAGCACATTTCAAGAGACTTCGACTCCCAGAATTGAAGCCCAGACATCTTTAGAACAGCCCACGCTGAAAAACCCCTGAGATGGAGCCAAATCTATAAACCTAAATCCAAATAAATCAGAGCTCTTTGGGATGCTTCCCTTCCACAAAGAACAGCCTTGTCCCGAGAGGAGGATATTTTATTTCTCTTCCACGCTATTTATACCCCCGTCCCGATCCCCGGACTCTCAACGGGTGACAAGAGATTAAAACACAGAGAAATAAAACAGATCCCACCTAAATCAGGGCCAAAAAGAGAAGTGAATATGTCTTCTCCACAAATGGCTTTCACGTGTCTGCAAACAGCCGGGGGGGGGGGGGGGGGGGCGCTTGGGACCCCACCCACCCCTGAATGGAAACCAGGTTGGGAAGGGGCTGGGGGCGCACAAGAGAGGCAGTCTTTGGAGGTATTTTGTAGGATGAAGGCCAAATCAAGTCAGCATTCGAATCACAGCTGGCTGGCTGCAGAACACAACTAGCTACCGTATTTTTCGGACTATAAGATGCACCGGTGTATAAGACGCACCAAGATTTCGAAGGGGTAAGTAAGAAAAAAAAAGTTTATATCCTCCCCGGCCCCCAGGAGCAGGCTTCAGCAGGGCTGGGGGAAGGCAAAAACGTCCCCGTTTTTGTGAAAAATGGGTGGGAAATGGGCTGTTTTGTCACAAAAACGGAGGCGTTTTTGCCTTCCCCTAGCCCTGTTGAAGCCTTCAGAGTCCATTTTTCACAAAACAGTCCGTTTTTCACAAAAACGGGATGCGGGGATGGGGCTTCGGGAGGCCAAAAACAGCTGTCTTCGGTGTATAAGACGCACCAACGTTTCCACGCTCTTTTAAAGGTGCGTCTTATACTCTGAAAAACGCGGTACTTAAAAGGGGAAAAAAAGATTCAAGGAATAGTGGGAAAAAGAGAGAGAGAGAGACATTTGCCGAGCAGATGGGGAAAACTAAGAGGGAACGAAAGGAAGGATTTCGTTTTATTAAGCTCCATCCTTCCAGCTACTCTCTGCTACCTTCTGTGCCCCAGATCGAGTAAACCCTACGAACGACACAGGTACATCCTCAACTTAACGACTGTAGTTGAGCCTTTAAGGTCTTTAAGTGGGCCGCCACAGGATTAAGTTCTCATTTTACGATTTTTCCTGCAGCCCTCATTTAGACAGACATTCGGAGGCCGCTGAAGTTTGCAGGGCCAAGTTTTCAACTACATCAATCGCGGTTACTGCAGCTGAGTGAGCATCTGTGCCCGGAAAGATTTATGGGGGACTGATCCAGCGCAGAAAAAGACACTCCTAAGGTGTGAGCAGCATCCTGGATCACCAACAACAGGCTTCCTCCTTGGATTTTAAATCTCTTCCTCTCACACACGGTAAATGCCAGTAAAGGCCGTCTCCACATGTGTCGGGCCACCCTTCCCATCAATCTCGGCCCATCCGACCACTCTGGAAGGGGTCGAGATAGGAAAAGGTGGCTTAAACCAGTGTTCTTTGAACCTCAAGATGTGTGGACTTCAACTCCCAGAATTCCTGGCTGAGCCACTCCCAGAATTCAGTCAGGAATTCTGGGAGTTGAAGTCCACACATCTTGAGGTTGCCACCTTGGAAGAACGGCAGAGCCAGGGATTCTGGGAATTGGAAGCCTGCCAATCTTGAAGTTCATCAAGCATGCTGGCTGAGGAATTCTGGGAGTTGAAGTCCACACATCTTGAGGCTGCCACCTTGGAAGAACGGCAGAGCCAGGAATTCTGGGAATTGGAAGCCTGCCAATCTTGAAGCTCATCAAGCATGCTGGCTGAGGAATTCTGGGAGTTGAAGTCCACACATCTTGAGGCTGCCACCTTGGAAGAACAGCAGAGCCAGGCATTCTGGGAATTGGAAGCCTGCCAATCTTGAAGCTCATCAAGCATGCTGGCTGAGGAATTCTGGGAGTTGAAGTCCACACATCTTGAGGTTGCCACCTTGGAAGAACGGCAGAGCCAGGGATTCTGGGAATTGGAAGCCTGCCAATCTTGAAGCTCATCGAACATGCTGGCTGAGGAATTCTGGGAGTTGAAGTCCACTAAAAAAAAAAATGGCCGAGCTCGGAAAACACTGGGATAATCGGAAGGCTGTGGCTGCTGACTTGGGATGAGTGTGAGAAAAGGGGCAATCTCGCAAGCCCAAATCTGCCTCTTACCTTCCACTGAAATATCCTGGATGGCAAACCGGAGAATGATGGTCCAGATCATACCCAAGGTCATCTTGGCGTTGCCATCGACAATTTCTGGAGAAAGAGAGAGTGGGAAGAGATTGAGCAAAGGGTCTCTGCAGGGGCCTATTCACAGCTTCGTAGAAAATGAAGATTATCCAGACGAAAGTCTCTATGGAGATTCTCAAGTCATCCAGGCTGTTTTTTTGTTTTTCCTTGAAGAGGTTTCGCTTCCCATCCAAGAAGCTTCTCCAGTTCAATTTCAGTTCCGCTCAGCTCAGAACTGAAGAAGCTTCTCGAGTGAGAAGCGAAACGTCTTCATTGAAAAAGATAAAAGCCCAGTTGCCCTTTTGAAAAACCACCCGTGGGACAATCCGGATGGAAATATGCAGGAACTGTTTCTGAAGCAAACATTTCCATCAAGGTCACCTTCCTTACTCTCTACTTACTACACCTTTCTACTGGAGAATGTGCACACCCTGGCTGATTGCAGGCGGAAGTAGGATATGCCCGAGGACAAAGGAACTGCCTGTTACTATCAGTTTGCAACACCGGGACGATTGGGACAAAAGCAGGAACAATGCTTTCTCGGTCGCCCGGGGAAATGAACCTGCGTAGAGGCTGAATTGCTCGTAATCGTACCTGTGCAAGTTTACTATTCCATGAAAATCGGGCCAACGGGTTCCCAGCACAGGCAGCATGAAGCCAGAACTCTGACTGATTCTCTCAAGCACATCCACACGCACAGATCACCAATACTCTCAACCAAAGGAAAATGCAATTAAAAAAAATAATTGCACTTCCTCTTATGTATTAGCTCAGGGGTACCAAACTCAAAGCCTGCAGGCCGGATCCGGCCCGTGATGTGGTTGGATTTGGACAAGGGGGCCATCTTGGAACATGTAAGGAGTATGCCCAAATATGGGAGGAGGCCTATTGCTCCCTTTCTCTGTCTATCGGCTCATCACAAGAGACCATCCAGACAGAAAGCCAATATTTTACTGTTGCCTTTGTTACATTTGTGTTGTATTTGTGCTGATAAATAAATCTATACTAGTCTTCCTTTATTTATTTATCAGCACAAATACAACATATATATACACACACACACACACACACACACATATATACATATATACGTACATACATACATACATTTAGTGTCCCAGTTAGGGTATGGCTAGCTGATCTATACTAGTCTCCTTTTATTTATTTATCAGCACAAATTGCTCCCTCCCTCTCTCTCTCTCCCTCCCTCTCTCTCTCTCTCTCTCTCTCTCTCTCTCTCTATATATATATATATATATATATATATATATATATATATATATATATATATATATATATGTATATGTGTGTGTGTGTGTGTGTGTCTGTGTGTCAGCACAAATTGCTATATATATATGTGTCTGTGTGTTCTCTCTGTGTGTGTGTAGGTTAGTCTTTGGTTATTCAGGTTTTATATATATATCCTCAGATTTATAGGAGTGTCATTTTGGGAAATACCGTTGGGGAATTTTACCATGCTGGCAAATCACCTTTTTGGGTCCTTTTTATTCTTCCTTTTCCATAGTTTCTTTTATTCTTTTATCACTTGCAAATCTAATAAGCAACCACATAATTCTGCTCTCAGCCTTCTTTCACAACCCATAAAAGACCATTTTTATCCACCACCACCCCCGAGTGGGGAAACTGAGGCTGCAGCAGCACAGTGCTTGGCTCTCATCCAAACAGCATGGGGGAGGGAGGGGGGGGGAAGACCCAGTCTTAATCTCAGGCTTAGCCCAGGCAAGCGCCCAGCTGCGCCAAGAATGTCTATCCTAAGGAAGCCTGCTGTGTTTGTGGTCCCAGCAACGGGGCACGACTGCGAAGAGCTGCAGGAAAAAACACAGCTTACCCTGGAAGTGGATCAGGAGAAACGAAGGGAAAAGGAGGCCAAGGAAGGAGCAGAGCCGACGAGCAGCAAAATTCGGGAGCCGGAATGGAAATACAGATTTGCAATTTCCAGCCCAGTATTTTTTTTCTTGGGGGGGGGGGCACTCAGCTCAGCAGCTAAGTGCGTTTTCCTCATCAGATGTGAAAATCTACGGCAGGAGTGTCAAACTCACGGCCCAGGGTGCTTAGATCTGGCCGGCCTGGAAATAGCGAAGGACCAGCCCACTGTGCCTCTGCCAGCGAAAACTGGAGCTCGGAAGAGCAGCACACAGGCCTCCCGAGCTCCATTTTCGCTGGCGGAGGGTTGCAGGAAGCCGTCGCAGTCCAAAATGGCGCTCGGGAGCCCGTTTTCGCTGGCGGGGTGGTTCAGGCCACCACAGGCATCTCCGACATGAGTGACGTCAAGCTGGCCACGCCCCGCTGGTGGCCCTCCAATGTCAAGCATAACAGCTGATGTGGAACCTCAATGAAATCGGGTTTGACACCGCACGGAGAAGGGTGGGGGATCCAATCAGCAGCCCACCCTGTCCTTAGCTTAACCCTGCCGGGATGGAGAAGAACAAGGAAGGGGTCTGGACTTAAAGGCAAATGAGTACCCTTCCCCCAAAATATAAAGGTTAAAAAAAGAAAAGCAGAGTTCGTTTTGAAGGCAGCTAATTTCCCCATCATGAGACCTTTGATTAGGAAGGGTTCCAAGTTTAGAAAACTCCCACTTTAAGAGCCGAGGTGGCGCAGTGGTTAGGGTGCAGTACTGCAGGCCACTTCAGCTGACTGTTATCTGCAGTTCAGCGGTTCTAATCTCACCGGCTCAAGGTTGACTCAGCCTTCCATCCTTCCGAGGTGGGTGAAATGAGGACCCAGACTGTGGGGGCAATATGCTGACTCTGTAAACCGCTTAGAGAGGACTGAAAACCCTATGAAGCGGTATATAAGTCTAACTGCTATTGCTAAGACAGTCGGTAGTAAATGGGGGGGAAGATTACCAGTGCAAAAACTCTTTTTAAAAATCGCACTCACGGGCCGGCCCTCTTACCTTCAGCTCCTATGGACACCAACTTGACTCCTTTGCTGGCGATGAAATCCAAAGCTTTGTTCACGTTGTTGATTTTATGTACTCTCATTTTCCCTCTTTCCGGCTTCGGTAACCGTTCTCCTGAAATCCACAAATAAAGAAAAGGCAGGATGTTAAAAAGATCCCGAAAACAAATCTAACTGAGAATCGGAATGTCGAGAGCACATGTAGTCCTCGGCTTACGGCCACAATTCCTGATGCTAAGCGAGACGTTTGTCAAGTGAACGTTGCCCCGCTTTACGACTTTTCTGGCCGCGGTCGTTAAGTGAATCGCTGCGGTGCTCAGGTTGCGAAGCGAGTCTGACTAACCCATTGGCTTCAATTGTTGGATGGTCGCAAAAGGGTATCTATGGGACCCTGGGACACTGCAAACCGCCATAAATATGAGTTAGCTGTCAGACGTCTGAATTTTGATCACGTGATCATGGGGATGTCGTAAATGCGAAAAAGGTCGTAAGTCACCTTTTTCAGTGCCGTTGTAACTTTGAATGGTCACTAAATGAACTGTTGCTAAGTCGAAGGCTACCTCTACAGGCAGTCCTCGACTTATAACCATTCGTTCAGCAACTGTTCAATATTCCAATGGCACCGTAAAAAAGTGACTTACATCTGTTCCTCCCGCTTACGACCGCCGCAACCTCCCCACAGTCATGTGACCAAGATTTTACCACTTGGCAAACCAGAATGTAGTTACCGCCGTATCCTGGATCCTGTAACTGCAATCCGCGAATTTCGCAGCTGGTTCGGACAAGCCAAGGAAAAGCTGGATTCGCTTAATGACCACATGACTCACTGAAAAACTGCAGTGATTCATTTAACAACAGTGGTAAAAAGAGGTTGTAACATCGGGCAAAACTCAGTTAACAACAGCCTGGCTTAGCAACGGAAACTCTAGCCCTCCGGGATTATCATAAATTTGCATCCTGCCATATTGGAAAACCTCTATCAACAATGAGAGGGAGAGAGACAAAGCCATCTGTTTCGCTTGTAAACCTTCTGGCTGTATTTTTAAAACAACATACAATTCATTTCCTCATCCCTCTGCATCTCTATCTCTCTCTCTCTCTCCCCCTCCCTCCCTCCCTCCCTCTCTCTCTCTCTCTTTCTTTTGAATGGCTCTTTTCCTTAAAGGGTCAACCCAGTCTCTGTGTGCCTTTTGGCTCAGAAAGGAGTCCCAGCGGATGGATGAACAGAAATTTTTCCCCCCAAAGCGTATTCCTTTAATTATATTGTTCTCTCTCTCTGTACAATTGCAATAGAAAAGAACATTTGTAGCTCGGGGTCCATAATACAACTGTTGACATATGACACACAATTTCTCCCCCCCCCCCCAATTCACATATTTTTCCGCATAATTTGAGCCACCCTGCAAAAATCAAAATGAGGCCAAACTATCTATCTATATGTCCCTATCTAATCTATCTATCATTCTATCTCTATCATTCTATCTCTATCGTATATCTATCTATCTATCTATCTATCTATCTATCTATCTCTATGTATCTATCATTTTCTATCTATCCATTCTCTCTATCTCTCTATGTATCCCTATCTAATCAATCAATCATCTCTTATCATTCTATCTCTTATCATTCTCTCTCTCTCTCTCTGTATCTATTATTCTCTATCTATCCATTCTATCTATCTATCTATCATCTATCTATCTATCTATCTATCTATCTATCTATCTATCTATCTATCTATCATCTATCTCTGTATCTTATCATTCTATCTATCATTCTATCTCGCTCTATCTCTCTATCTATCTCTATGTATCTATCATTTTCTATCTATCCATTCTCTCTATCTCTCTACGTATCCCTATCTAATCAATCAATCAATCAATCATCTCTTATCATTCTATCATTCTCTCTCTCTCTCTCTCTGTATCTATTATTCTCTATCTATCCATTATATCTATCTATCATTCTATCATTCTATCTATCATTCTATCTATATCTACATCTCTATATCTATCTCTGTATCTATCATTATCTATCCATTCTATCTCTCTCTCCCTATCTAATCTCTATCTATCTTTCTATCTCTATCATCTATCTATCTATCTATCTATCTCTCTATCTATCTCTATCTATCTATCTCTATCTATCTATCATCTATGTATCTATGTATCTATGTATCTATGTATCTATGTATCTATGTATCTATGTATCTATGTATCTATGTATCTATCTATGTATCTATGTATCTATGTATCTATCTATCTATCTATCTATCAATCATAGAAAAGAAAGGAGGGAAGGAAGGAGGGAAGGAGAGAAGGAGGGAGGGAAGGAAAGGGAGTAGGAGAGAAGAAACGAGGGAAGGAAAGAGGGAGGGAGGGAAGAAGAAGTAGGACCGTTGTAAGATAAGATGGATCTTCAAGTATATTGTCAACAGTAGGGAAAAATTGTTATAAATACATATTATTAATAACAGTTATGAGATCATATAATTGTGAATGTATATATGAAATTGATAAAATAAAATAAATTATTAAAAAAAAAAGTTATGACGACACTTTAAAAAAGTGACTTATAATCATTTACACACCTGCAACGGGTGTAGCATCCCCATGGTCAAGTGATCAGAATTCAGACACTCGGCAACTGGCATGTACTTACGACTGTTGCGGTTTCCCAGGGTCACGTGATGCCCCTTGTGCGACCTTCTGACAAGCGAAGTCAAATGGGGAAGCCAGAACCCCTTAACAAGCGTGTGTGACTAACTTAACTGCAGTGGTTCGTTTAACAACGGTGGCAAGAAAGGTCATAAAATGAGGCAGAACTCGCTTAACAACTCTCTTGCTTAGTGATCGAAATTTGGGTCTGTGATCTGTGGTCGTGATTCAAGGAGGTAGCCAAGTTTAAGAGCTTTGGGAGTCAAGAAAAGATTTCAGACATCTGGTCACAAGTATCCTTCATCTTCCTCATCAAACAGCTTTAATCAACTGGACGCGCTAAAAATTGTTTGGGAATTCTCAGAATGGCCTTTCCAACAAAAATGGGAAGACCCCAATTTGGAGAGGGCCACGCCAGGAAGACCCAAGCATCCAGAATCATCTCAAGAAGCAAGAGCCGAGGTGGCGCAGTGGTTAGAGTGCAGTACTGCAGGCCACTTCAGCTGACTGCTATCTGCAGTTCGGCGGTTCAAATCTCACCGGCTCAAGGTTGACTCAGCCTTCCATCCTTCCGAGGTGGGTGAAATGAGGACCCAGACTGTGGGGGGGCGATATTCTGACTCTGTAAACCGCTTAGAGAGGGCTGAAAACCCTATGAAGCGGTATATAAGTCGAACTGCTATTGCTATTGCTAAGCTACCAAGAGAAGGAGCTTTTAAGAGACCCGAGAAGTCTTCTGTGGCCTCACAACACATCGGCCATCCGGAGCCTCACCTGAAATGACCTCCAGCAACAGCATTAGTTTGAGACCATCCCGGAAGTCTTCGTCAATGTTCTCGATCTGCGTGCCGGCTTTCCGAAGGTGGGAATTGCACCATGCTGTGAATGTCTAGAAGAGAAAAGACGGAGAGAGATGAAATTTGGGGACACTGAAGACTCAAAAATGCACAGATGGGCACAGCACTGGACCGGACGCTTGTGTTTCTTGAAGACAAGAGGAAAACCAACGGAGACGTTATTTTGGCCGAGAAGATGACATCCATAGGATGCCAATTTTCTGCCCCTCATCCCATCCACCATGTAACTGCTCCGAAATCGAGCTGGTATCAGGTCCAAAGAACCAAGAACGACAGAAGCTACTTCCAAATAGTTCCTTCATGCTTGGATAACCCAACGACAATGCCAATGCGAAGACAATGGGAAGACAATGCCAGACAGAAATCTTGCTATTGGCAATAGTTGATTTATATTTAATATCGTTGCTCTGTATTTAAGAGTTGCTTTATATTTAATATACTACTAAAGATATTGGGTGATCCTCAACTTACAACAGTTCATTTAGTGACGGTTTGAAGGTCCGACAGCACTGAAGAGAGTGATTTATGACTGTTTTTTCACATTTCCAACCCTTAGAGCCCTCCCACAGTCACATGATCAAAATTCAGATGCTTAGCAACCGACTCATATTTATGACGATTGCAGTGTCCGGGGGGGGGGGGGAGTGTTTCACACGATCCCTTTTTGTGACCTTCTGACCAGGAAAGCCAACGGACAAGCCAGCTTCACTTAACAACTGTGTTGCAATTCATTTAGTGACTGTTCGACTTTACAACAGCATTGAAAAAAGCGCCTTCTACAAATTTCTCACGCTTGCGACCCGCTGAAGGAGCATCAAAATTCAGAGGCTTGGCAACTGGCATGCACTTACGACGGCTGCAGGGTCCCAGGGTGATGTCCTAATCGTGACCTTCAGACAAGCCAAGTCAATGGGGAAGCCAAGTTCCTTTTAACAACCGTGTCACTAATTTAACAACTGCAGTGATTCGCTCCACAGCTGAGGCAAGAAAAGTTATATCATAACTTTATATAGGGGAAGGGGAAACTTCTCTTGTTTAGCAACAGAGGTTTTGGGTTCAATTGTGTAAGTCAAGGAGCCACAAGGGACACAGGGCTCGGTGTGAACTTGCACGGAGCTTCCTGGAATCGTCTTTTCAGTAAACAGGTGAAGAAATTTAGAAAAGTCCCAGTTGCAATTTCTCCTTTTTGGAAAATTGCATAAGCCTCACAAAGTTTACTTTGGGCCTTGTCCGCTGTATCAGGGACAGCTTTAAGAAGATGACCCCGTCAGATAGTTTTCGGAGGGAGAGGATGAGCAAGGAACGCCATGTGGGGGAAACGGTTTGAAGGAAACTGCTTCTCGCCCTCTTTCACCATCTCGACGAATCATCAAGAGCAGAAGATCAGAAAGGGGAAAAAATGGAAATCTAATCTTAACAAGTGGCACTCGTGATCGTCCCAGCATCTGACGAAACCGTGAGATGCGGCCAAGATGAGACAAGCATAAAAGGAGAAAAAAAATTTTTTGCCACCAAAATAGGTTGGGTTTATGCAGCGCATTAATAATAGAACAACAGAGTTGAAAGGGAACCTTGGAGGTCTTCTAGTCCAACCCCCTTCTCAAGCAGGAAACTCTGTATCATAAATATTCCTTGGAAAGACTGTTTGCCAGACCTTACGGAATGGGAAGGAGAGGAATTCACATTCGTTTAATAAAAGCGGTTTTGATTGTCTTAAATTTTAAATGGTTATCTTTGCTAACACTTATTAATAAATTTCTGTTTAGAGATGGCTATAAAGGTAAATTGCTCTTGGGCCTGTGGAGAGGAGAGGTGAGAAAAATAGTAAATAATTTTCAGCTAACTACAATAATAATGAAGAAATGTTAATGGACAATATTTAATGTGTTGTACTGGTAAAAGTAAAATGGACAGAAGTGTTAATTTGTGAGTCGGGGGGGGGGGGAAGGAGAGGGAATGTTAGATATCCTTTTAATCGACTTTCTTTTAGAATATGGCATAAAGATGTAAAGTTATGGCAGATTCACTGAGACTGCGGGGAAAAAAAAATGCCAGTAGGTGGTTGTGTCCTTAAAAGCCTAATTAAATGAAAATTGTGGTATAGTAATAGTAAAATATATAAATTCTATAACGTACAATCCAAACTGAATGAAATATATGTAATGATTGTGGAAGAAACGCACGAAATATACCTGTAACCAGTGGATACGCTTTCTACAAGATGTAATGAAAGAGGATTTTTTTCTTTTGGGTTTCTCTTTAATAAAAACAATAAAAAATTAAAATAAAATAAAATAAAAGCGTTTTATCCGGACCAGGAATCTGCTTCGTGCTTTTTTGGGGGGGAAGCCTCAGGCAGAACAAAGAGGCCAGTTGGTCCCAAAGGTGCTTTTCCGAAGACAACCGGACCTTCCCTTAACAGCCCGGTTATAGCAGTGATTCACTTAACAACGATGGCAAGAAGTCGTAAAGTGGGGCAAAAAAAACCCTAAACAAAACATCGTCGCTTAAACTGCAGAAAACGTTTGCGATCCCTTGTGGTTTCTACATTGAGGACTACCTGTACAATAAAGATTCTTCAAAAAGAACCTCTGATTTGTTCCCTTGCGAAAAGGTAAAATTTAAAAAATTTAAAAAAAGAGAGAGATCAGGAGGCACCTGGGAACACCTTCCCTGACTAAGACAAGCGATTTGTTCTGGAGTTATTTGGTTACACCTTAACGACTTAATCATCACCATTCCTCTTGAAAGTTTTGCTTGGGGGGGGGGGGGGGGTAAAAGTTGTGGGTTTGTTTTAATGCCTGCGTAGGTATTTTCTCGACATTCATTTGAACACCAGGTACAAAAAGGATGGCCAAGGTATATTTTTATATGTTTCGCTGTGTTTTCCCCAAAATAAGGCAGGGTCTTATTTTCTTTTGACACCCACCCCCCAAAAATAAGCACTTGGCCTTATTTTAAGGGAAGCCTTATTATTTTTGAGGTGCAGGAGGCAACGTGCGTGCTCACCTCCTTGGCTGCTGCTGTGTTGCAGTATTTTTGGGGAGGGCTTATTTTGAGGGGAGGGCTTATTTTAAGCGCATGCACTCAAAAAGCCCGATTGGGCTTATTCCCCGGGGAGGTTTTGTTTTCAGGGAAACGGGGCATTTAATTGTGCATTTGATTTGGTTGATACGGCCACCTCTCTCAATAGGTGGCGAAAAGAACTAAGCTTTAAGCAAAATACTAAATTAAAAACGAAATAAGCTAAGCATTAAACCAGGGGCCTTCAAACGTGGCAACTTTAAGGCTGGTGGACTTCAACTCCCAGAATTCTCCAGCCACTATAGTTTGGCAACTTTAAGGCATGTGGACTTCAACTCCCAGAATTCTCCAGCCAGCATAGTTTGGCAACTTTAAGGCATGTGGACTTCAACTCCCAGAATTCTCCAGCCAGCATAGTTTGGCAACTTTAAGGCATGTGGACTTCAACTCCCAGAATTCTCCAGCCAGCATAGCTGGCTGGAGAATTCTGGGAGTTGAAGTCCACCAGCCTTAAAGTTGCCACCTTTGAAGACCTCTGCACTAAACATTAAACTAAAAGATAAGTGCCAAACTTAACTCAAAACTAAACGAAACTAATTTATTTTAGAAAATAAAAATGCAAAGCTCTTGCCCAGATCACTGAAGCATCTTCCACCCACCCTTTCATGTGGAAGCTCAACCACATCTCTCTTCTCCCGCCTCGGTGCATGGACTCCCTCGCCCATGCTGCTCTGCCCTTGCCAAGGGTTGAAAGGGAGAAGCGCCAAGGAGGCGAGGCGGGGTGTCAAAAGACGCTGGTGACGGAGCAGATTTTTCCAGTTATTCAACTCTGGGGCTATGAATAGGTCTTGTCATGCGACGTCAGTTGTCACCCGCAACAACTATAACTCCCACACACCTCCCTCTGCGTCACACTCACGGGCATGCAGACACACATACACACTGGGAGCAAGTGGCATGGCCTTCTCAATCATCCATCCGTCCAGGTCTGTGGCTCTGTCCATCCATCTACATCCGTCTTTCCATCAGTCCCTTCATCCACCCATCAACAGGGTCTGCCTATCGATCTAGCGTCTGTATATCTGTCCATCCACCCATCAACAGTGTGTCTGCCTATCCATCCATCTACAGCGTTTGTCTGTCTGTCTATTCATTTATGGTCTGTCCATCCATCCATGCATCCACCCATCAACAGGGTCTCTCTATCCATCTATACTAGTGTCTGTATGTCCATCCATCCACCCATCAACAGGGTCTCTCTATCCATCTATGCTAGTGTCTGTATGTCCGTCCATCCACCCATCAACAGGGTCTCTCTATCCATCTATGCTAGTGTCTGTATGTCCGTCCATCCACCCATCAACAGGGTCTCTCCATCTATCTATACTAGTGTCTGTATGTCCGTCCATCCACCCATCAACAGGGTCTCTCCATCCATCTATACTAGTGTCTGTATGTCCGTCCATCCACCCATCAACAGGGTCTCTCTATCCATCTATACTAGTGTCTGTATCTCCGTCCATCCACCCATCAACAGGGTCTCTCTATCCATCTATACTAGTGTCTGTATGTCTGTCCATCGACCCATCAACAGGGTATGTCTATACATCCCTCTACAGTGCTTCTTCATCTGTCTGTCCACCCATCTAGCGTCTGCCTGTCCATCCAACCATCTCTCTCTGACAGCATCTGTCTGTCTGTCCGCCCATCCATACATCCACCCGACAACAGGATCTCTCTATCCATCTACGGTCTCTGTATGTCTGTCCAGCACCCATCAACAGGGTCTATCTATACATCCCTCTACATTGCTTCTTCATCTGTCTGTCCACCCATCTAGCGTCTGTCTGTCCATCTACCCATCTCTCTCTGACTGTGTCTGTCTAATTTACATTGCCGCCCATCTTGCCAGAAATTACTCCGGCCAGTGTACAACAATCAAACCACAGCATCAAAACAACCAATGTAAAAACTGTTATAAAGATAGGGACAATTGCGATTAAAAATTAAATTAAAATATTTTTAAAAAATAGTATAATTTTTATACCAAAGGGAGGGTTCCACTCACCTTCTTCATTCAGAAATGGAGACCAGACCTGACCAAGGGACCAGCTGTGCCTCCCCAGCTCCTCTGAGAGTGCCAATGGGGTTGGGCACAGTTGCCCGACCTGCTTTAAACGGGCCTTCAGAGCCCCGGGCATCTTTGGACCCCCCGCCCCGGAACCACAAGACAATTGGAAGTGGAAAGAGCCAGCCCGGATGGAGGCAGAATCCAGCGGGCAGCTTTGTCCTCATCCCCCAAAGCTGGCAAAAACCGGCGCAAAAAGTTGAGCGGCATCGGAAAGAATCGGAAAGGGCAAAGGGGGGGGGGGCGAAGAGACCCACAAGAGAAGCTCAACTGTTCTTCTCCAGTGCTCGGGGTGGGGCAGTTGAGAAGCTAGAAGAGGGGCGAAGGCACCGGGTGGCACAAAGGGACCAGTGTTGCGCTGGGCAGTCCGGAAAAAAGGGGAGATCGGGTGCCGGGGCCGCTGCTGAGAATCACACCCCGATTACCCGATTGCTGGGTGCCACCTGAACTGGAGAGGGAAACAGAGGGGGGACACTTTCAACCAATGGGAAGGCGCTGCTTTCAAGGGCTCAACGCCACTTCTTCCCAGCTGGCACCAAGGAGTCCCGGGCTCATCACACATGACCCCAGTGTCATACAGATGGCCCCACAACCGGTCTCGAACACCCGGCGAGCATCCTAAAGCCATGGGACCTGCGTGACGACAATGGAGAGAGAGAAAAAATGGCCAGACACCCAGCCAAGAAAAAAATAACAAGAGAAGATTAAAAGCCCAGAGACTAAAACTTAGGAAGAACAGTTGAAGGATTTGGTTTTGGCTGGTCTATAGAGAAAATAAGGACTAGGGGGAGACGTGGGAGCAGTCTTCCAGGATTTGAGGGGCTGCCCCAAAGAGGAAGGGGTCAACTTACTTTCCAAAGCACCAGACAAGAAAGAATGGATTGATTTGATTTAATTTGATTTGTCTTGTATGCCGCCCACTCCCGAAGGACTCCGGGCGGCTCACAATAGACAAGGGAAAGGGGGAAAACTAGACAAAGACAACACTTTAAAAACAAAACCACAACATTTCACAATTTCCGTGGGGCTGGGTATTTCACAGGCCCCCCGGCCAGCTGGAGCAGCCAGGACTTGGTGGCTTTGCGGAAGGCCGGGAGGGTCGTAAGGGTCCGGATCTCGACAGGGAGATCATTCCAGAGGGCTGGAGCTGCAACAGAGAAGGCTCTCTCCCTAGAGGGTCTTGTGCTGGAGCAGGGGGTTGGACTAGAAGGCCTCGAAGGTCCCTTCCAGCTCTATTCTGACTAACTGACTGACGGGACTGAAGAGGGCATCGCATCAGACAAGTCAAAGAAAGCACATTTCTAACCAGGGCAGGCATATATCGGATGTGCTACCAGAACTGGCTGACTCACCATCCTGAGCCGGTTATTGGCCCGAGAGGCCGAGCTTGGCGGCTCACCACACATTATCGCACACTTCAGGCACCGAATTCCCACGCTCCGAGGACTCCCCCCCCAAGAGAGATTTGTGAACCACGAGACAGCTCTCCCCATTCCCTAGGGGCTCTCCTGGGTGGCATCAGAGGGACGTGAAATGACCTGGGGGTGGACCGTGGCTTGCCCCCCCCCCCTCTCCCCACAAACCGTTTGTCAAACGGGACCAGCCAATCGGCGTGGCCGTTGGTGAGCTCAACACCCAGGAATGTTGTTTCTGACAGCGTCTAAGGAAGCATTCATTTGAAAAGAAAGGTGGCAAGCGGAGAGGGGGGGGGGGCACCTCACCACTCCTCCCTGCCAAAGCCCTCAAAAGTTTTCCCCTTTTTCTTTCTGTTTTTCCGGCTCCCCGAGGAGTTTGAGTTTTGAGTTTGAGTTTTATTTCATTTGTATGCCGCCCTTTTCCCTAAGGGGACTCAGGGCGGCTCACAGCTCAAAAAGGGAAGGGGGATACAGACAGTTTAGTAACAACACAAAACAATACGACCCTTTGGAACGATCTCCCCCGTGGAGATTCGTACCCTCACCACCCTCCAGACCTTCCGCGCAGCCCTTAAGATCTGGCTATCCCGCCAGGCCTGGGGCTAAAGATTGTAATCCGTCCCCACCCGAATGGTATGAATGTTGTGTTCTTTTTAATTATGTATTGTCCTTATGTGTTATTGTCTGTATCCCCTTTCCCTATGAGTTGTAAGCCGCCCTGAGTCCCCCCAGGGAAAAGGGCGGCCTATAAATAAACTTTTCCAATTTCCAATTCCAATACATAATTAAAAAGCACAACAGTCATACCATTCGAAATAGGGGCAGCGAATCTTTAGCCCCAGGCCCGTCGGAACAGCCAGGTTTTAAGGGCTATGCGGAAGGCCTGGAGGGTGGTGAGGGTACGAATCTCCACGGGGAGTTCGTTCCAAAGGGTGGCACCCAGGAATCTCAAAGCCGAGTTATCTAGGCAGGTGGGTGTTGGAAGAGATGCATAACAGCTGTTTGCAACACCCCCCACCCTCAAAGGCCTATTTGCCAGGCAAGAGATGCAACCGACATAAAGGGGGGAGGGGGGGGGAACGACGATAAAAGTAACATTGAGAAAAATTTTGCACCGCCAAAAAAAAAGGAAGGAAGGTTAAAGATAGATCGGCTAATTGCTGGAAGTGTAAGCAAGCATCTGGTTCATACTATCCCTATGTGACGGACATGCCCTGAAGCCAGAAAAGAATGGACGAAAATGCATACATGGCTGGGGAAAAAAATGACAAAACAACATATAGATTTGAAACCAGAGATATTTTTGTCGGGCATTCTACCTGAAACGTATGATAAAAAGACCACATATTTTGAGTCCCATTGTGGTCGTAAGTCGAGGACTGCCTGTATACACTGCTGGGATAAACTGCAGAGGACCCGGGGGATGAGTTTGATTGCTCTCTTGCAGCGTGGCACGACAAAACTGCGCTGGTCAAAATCGTGGTGATAAAATCGTGGCGCTTAAGCCGCAACATCATCACCATGCGTCATCACCGCCGCGACAACAGCGCGGCAACAGAAGGGCGCTTTAAAACGGCACCACGGCAGAAAGCCGACTTCAATTAAGGTAAGCGGTAGGATTAGGTTTAGGGGTTTGTTTTAGGGTTAGGGTTAGGTTTAGGGTACTAAGCGCTTGGGAATGCTGAGAATTTGCCCTCCGCGATTATGTCATCGCGGTAGGGTCGCGGTTTTCCTTAGCGCTTAGAACGGCACGAATTAGTCTTCGCGCTTATGTCTCCACGGATAAGGGCTTCGTGGATTTGTGGTGGAACCCTCTTGCAAGACGTCTCCTCACCAGGCTAGGTCACGTCATCAGCGCCAGGGAGAGTGGGGTTTGCCGATGACGTCGCCAAGCCAGGTGATGAAACGTCTCCAAGTTATCAACCAAAAATTCAGACCAAGTTCCCCACAAACTCAATCTGGGGAGGTTTGACTTTCGATGGAGGATATTCTGAGCAGGACACCTCTGTGATGATGGACCACTTCACCAGCTGAGCTTACTACCCCCATCCCCGCTCTCTGGCCCGTCCAACAGACCATCATTCTAGCAAGCCGTGGTGTAAGGCGCAGCGCACGACTCCGTTTCGCTGAAGCAAAGGCAGTTTCCCTCCTTGCTAGAGAGGAAAGTCACAAGAGTCACAAAAAAAGGCTTTTTGCTTTTTTTTAAGAGCTCAACATATTTTAAAGCCGTTATCCCGATGTCTCGGGTTTTTTCCCAACTCCAATTTTCAGAATGCAGGCAAGTATTTCTCTTCGGTCAACCTGGTTCCAATTCCCAGGACTTTCCGCTGGAATTTGGGATGTTCTCGTCCAACTCGGAAACCAGAATATATTTTGCTCCAACTGCAGCTGATGCTCATTCTCATAACTCCAAGGGATTCCATGAAGAACGCGGCTTATTTTTATAGAATTCCTGCCGGAGCTGTTTGGATTACTTTATATAAATGTGAGTTGGCTGGCCCTTCGAACAATGGTTTAGATCAGCGTTTCCCAACCTTGGCAACTTTTAGGACGCATAGGACTTCAACTCCCAGAATTCCTCAGCATGTGTGGACTTCAACATCCAGGATTCCCCAACCAGCATGAAGAATTCTGGGCGTTGAAGTCTGCACCTCATAAAACTGCACGAAGGCTGGGGAATCCTGAGAATTGAAGTTCACACATCTTTAAAAGTTGCCGAAGTGGAGGAAGACTGGGCTAGATATTTCTGCGTGAACCAGTTCCTAGTGATAGGCATTGCTCCATGTTCAGAGAGAGAGAGAGAGGGGGGGGGGGGGGGGGGAGGGAGGGAGAAATAATAGAATAAAATAAAAGAATTGGAAGGGACCTTGGAGATCTTCTAGTCCAACCCCCTGCCTAGGCAGAAAACCCTATACCACTTCAGACAAAAGGATATCCAACATCTTCTTAAAAATATCCAGTGTTGGAGCATTCACAACTTCTGGAGGCAACTTCTGTTCCACTGATTAATTGTTCTCACTGTCAGAAAATTTCTCCTTCATTCTAAGTTGCTTCTCTAATTGATTAGTTTCCACCCATTGCTTCTTGTTCTACCCTCAGGTGCCTTGGAGAATAGCTTGACTCCCTCTTCTTTGGGGCAGCCCCTGAGATATCGGAAGACTGCTATCATGTCTCCCCTAGTCCTTCTTTTCATTAAACTAGACATACCCAGTTCCTGCAACCGTTCTTCATATGTTTTAGCCTCCAGTCCCCTAATCCTCCTTGTTGCTCTTCTCTGCACTCTTTCTAGAGTCTCCGCATCTTTTCCACATCGTGCTGACCAAAACTGGATGCAGGATTCCACGTGTGGCCTTACCAAGGCCTTATAAAGTGGTATTCACACTTAAAATAAACCAAATTAGTCTCATTGCATATTATATGACGTATAAATAAATATAAAAGTGTTACGTCAAAGCACCTGGCAGGCCCAAATATTGGAGGGGGCATACTGCTTCCCTTTTGCCTTATTCAGTCTACGAATAACCCAGGGAAGGATCAAATTAAATGCATCCTGTTTTAGGGAGACAAAACCTGGGTTAACTTCTCTTTCTCCATCCATCCAGCTGAGCCTTAAGGTCAAACTGCAGGCAGTGCTGGAAATTAATAAGGCTTAAATGTGTGATTTTGACAAGAGGGTGTGGCTTGGCATTTAGAGAGAGAAAGCCAAGGAGGCAATTAAGCACGGTCCCGTGTTTTGCCAGGTCCCATTCTGGCAAGTTTTGGCCTCCTCCCTTGACAACCGTTCCAGCACTCAGGGATTGGTAGCTAACTTTCTTTCTTTCTTTTTTTTCCCACGAGCCCAGATCTCTCGTTTTGGCGGTTTGGGAGCCAGCGTTCCCCTCTCCACGCTGCTCAACCGCTTCGGCCGGCTTCTTGTTGCAAAGGAGGGGGGGGGAGAGAGAGAGAGGATCCGAAACCAGCCCTGGGAAGCGTTCGTCAAACGAAAAACTGGATCCTGGCAGCCCTCTCTCCAAAGGTGTGGTCCACAAAAACAAGATGGCAGCCAGGAGGGTTGGGCTGTTGAAATACCCCCCCCCCCTGTTTTTATTCACACCCATGGCATGGAGGAGGTGGAGGAGGAGGAGGAGGAGGAGGAGGAGGAGGAGGAGGAGGACTGTGGAGTCCTTGGTGCTCTCTGAGCTGGCTTGTTTTCTTAGAGACGTTTCGGGACCCAACCAGGTAACGTCATCAGTGCTAGGAGTGGGGTTTATGGAGAGGAGGAATAGGAAGCAGGACGGAGAGGCAGAGGCACAGAAGGAGGAGGAGGAGGAGGAGGAGGAGGAGGATTGGAAGGCGCTCTCTGAGCTTGGTGGCTTTCTGGCAGACGTTTCATGACCCTTCTAAGTAACATCATCAGTGATAGAAGGGAGAGGGAGTGGGGCGTGTGGAGGGAGGAGGAGGAGGACTGTTGGGTCCTTGGTGCTCTCTGAGCTGGCTTGTTTTCTTAGAGACGTTTCGGGACCCAACCAGGTAACGTAATCAGTGCTAGAAGGGAGTGGGGTTTATGGAGAGGAGGAACAGGAAGCAGGACGGAGAGGCAGAGGCACAGGAGGAGGAGGAGGAGGAGGAGGAGGAGGAGGGGGGGGACTGGAAGGTCCTTGGCGCTCTCTGAGCTTGGTGGTTTTCTGGCAGACGTTTCACGACCCTTCTAAGTAACATCATCAGTGATAGAAGGGAGAGGGAGTGGGGCGTGTGGAAGGAGGAGGAGGAGGACTGTGGGGTCCTTGGCGCTCTCTGAGCTTGGTGGTTTTCTTGCAGACGTTTCATGACCCAATTAGGTAACATCATCAGTTCTAGTCCGACTAGTTTGGGTCATGGGGAAGAAGTGGTGAAGAAGAACAAGAAGGGGGTGGGGGTGGAGAAGGAGTGATGGCGGTGGAGAAGAGAGAGAAGAAGCCATTGAAGGAGTGATGGTGAAAGAGGAGGGAAGGAGGAGAAAAAGTGACGGAGAAGGAGGAGGAAGAGAAAAAGGAGGACAAAGAAGAAGGGGTGGGTGTGAAGGATAGAAAAAGGAGTGGTGAAGAAGAAGGAAGAGGAGAAGGAGAGGAGAAAGTGGTAGTGGTAGAAAATTAGAAGATGGAAGAGAAGGAGTGATGGAGGAGGAAAACTGGTGGTGAAGGAGAACCGGTGAAGGAGAAGGAAGAGGAGGAAGAGAGGAGAAAGTGGTAGTGAAGTAATGGTGAAGAAGAAGAAGAAGAAGGAAGAGAAGACATTAAGGGAGCGGTGAAGAACGAGGAGCCACCAAAGTTGCTTGATCTTCATCAGATCAGGAGGAGCCACTGAATATTGTCTGATCTTCATCAGAAAGTGGCCTTCAACATCTCAGCCTTTGGAGGACACGAAACTTGTCTGATGCATTTTAAGTTCTGAGGTCAACTGTTTTGTCTCCAGATCTGATCTCCGGGAGGTTTCCACCAAGCTGCTCTGTAACCCTGGCTAGATGCCTTCAGAAGCTGTGGACGTCTTTTTATGCAGAGCTCCCTTTAGAGAGACAAAACTCTCGTATTTCATCCACTCCCTGCATGTATTCTAAAAAGGGATCTCGGTGTGAAGATGATCAATTAAGCTCTCTAACGACCAACCACCTCAGGCTCTTGATTTCAAACAAGGAAGATCTTTCTTGCAACCATTCAGGATGTCCCACAAACACCTCTCTAAATTCTGGCAACAGAAACATAGAGGGGAAGAGCAGGAAAAAAAAACCCTGGGCCCGACTCTTCTTGGTGCCATGCGCCAGCTGCGAAAATACACTACAAAAACAATGCTGGGGGGGGCGGGGTGGAAGAACGAGATGGAATTGGAGGTCTTCCAAGAGGACTGGAGGAACAGGATAGGAAAGAAATATTTATGGAAAGTTTGATATATGGAGGAGAAGGAACGGTTTGCCCCAGGAGGGGGCGGATCCGTAGGAAAGTGGAAATTTGGAAGGGAAGACAGTGCATGCAATTCATAACAGGAGAGACGCTGTTTAATTTACGAGCTCTGGAAATAAAAATACCTCATTAAAAAAGATCCATATTTATTATGCTTTAATTTCGGCGCTCGGCTTCTGCCTTCAGGAACTCAGAAATGCAAGAGAGAGAAATGGGGAGAGAGAAAGATACAGAGACACAAAGAGAGAGACAGAGAGAGACACACACAGAGAAAGAAAGACACAGAGACAGAGAGAAAGAGAAAGACACAGAGAGAGAGACAGATAGATAGAGAGAGACACACACAGAGAAAGACACAGAGACAGAGAGAAAGAGAAAGACACACAGAGAGAGACAGAGACACACACAGAGAGAGAAAGACACAGAGACACAGAGAGAAAGAGAGAGAAAGACACAGAGACACAGAGAGAAAGAGAGAGACACAGAGAGACAGATAGAAAGAGAGAGACACACACAGAGAGAAAGACACAGAGACAGAGAGAAAGAGAAAGACACAGAGAGACAGATAGATAGAAAGAGAGAGACACACACAGAGAAAGACACAGAGACAGAGAGAAAGAGAGAGAGAGACAGAGACACACACAGAGAGAGAAAGACACAGAGACACACAGAGAAAGAGAGAGACACAGAGAGACAGATAGAAAGAGAGAGACACACAGAGAAAGACAGAGACAGAGAGAAAGAGAAAGACACAGAGAGAGAGACAGAGACACACACAGAGAAAGACACAGAGACACAGAGAGAAAGAGAGAGAAAGACACAAAGACACAGAGAGAAAGAGAGAGACACAGAGAGACAGAGAGAAAGAGAGAGACACAGAGAGACAGATAGAAAGAGAGAGACACACACACAGAGAGAAAGACAGAGACACAGAGAGAAAGAGAGAGAAAGAGACACAGAGAGACAGATAGATAGAAAGAGAGAGACACATACAGAGAGAGAAAGACACAGAGAAAGAGAGAGAGAGAGAGAGGGAGACAGAGACAGAGAGAGACAGAATCACTACAAAACCCTTATGCTAAGAAGCAAGAAAAACTGGATTTCGGAGTTAAATTCTTATTATGCAAGTCTCTCAACTTTTTCCATGCCACTTCTGGCCACACCTAAATTCTTTAATTTCGCCTTATCTGGGGCCGTGGCTGAATCCAGGCAAGCAGGAAGTGAAACAGGACAAAGCTGGGCTCCCGAGATCAAACACCGGAAGATTTAATCTTCCTCGCCAACATCCCATCCCATGAGAATCGCTGCTTCCACAATGCAAAACACCGCAGCCAGGATTCGCCCACCAGCGACCGGCCGGTTTTTCAAATACGGAA
Organism: Thamnophis elegans; assembly: GCF_009769535.1. Classification (NCBI taxonomy): domain Eukaryota; kingdom Metazoa; phylum Chordata; class Lepidosauria; order Squamata; family Natricidae; genus Thamnophis; species Thamnophis elegans. The sequence continues at coordinate 2,500,410 of NC_045552.1, forward strand.
CATGAGTTTTGCGGAGAGCTGGGGGGGGCCGGTGAACAAGTCCTCCAATTCTTTGGCTCTTTATTGTTTAAAAAAATATATATTTTATTTTACAGGGCTCTCTGACCTTGGCAACTTTGCGACTTGTGGACTTCAACTCCCAGAATTCCTCAGCTGGCTAAGGAATTCTGGGAGTCGAAGTCCACAAGTCGTAAAGTTGCCAAGGTTGGAGGGCCCTGATTTAAAAGACAGTATTTCAAGCCAAGCTGGACTGTTGACTTTTCGTAAGCATTTCCACAGCATTTTTTCAAAGTTAAATATTCCCTCGCCTCTCTCGCCTCTTGTAAACGTTGGACTTACGGCTTCTTCCGATCAAACTCGGGGGGGGGGGGGGCATTGTCTTGCTTTCTTATTCGTTTTTCCATCGTACATTTTAACAATGGGACGCTGCCTACAGATCTGAGGTGCACACAAAGAAAAAACCTCTTTATTTTCCAAGCAGGAGGCCTGGAAAGTCTGAATCTTGGACAGGGTTTTTCAAACTTGGCCACTTTAAGAGATGTGGACTTCAACTCCCGGAATTCTGGGAGCTGAAGTCCACCCAGCTTAAAGGTGCATGGTGACTGGGGAATTGTGGGTGCTGAAGTCCACACAACTTCAAGCATGGTGACTGAGGAATTCTGGGAGTTGAAGTCCACACCACTTCAAACACGCTGGCTGGGGAATTCTGGGTGTTGAAGTCTACACAACTTCAAGCATTTCGGCTGGGGGATTCTGGGAGCTGAAGTCCCTACTGTCAAGCATGGTGACTAGGGAATTCTGGGAATTGAAGTCCACACCACTTCAAACACGCTGGCTGGGGAATTCTGTGTGTTGAAGTCTACACAACTTCAAGCATGGTGACTAGGGAATTCTGGGAGCTGAAGTTCTTACTGTCAAGCATGGTGACTAGGGAATTCTGGGAGTTGAAGTCCACACCACTTCAAACACGCTGGCTGGGGAATTCTGTGTGTTGAAGTCTACACAACTTCAAGCATTTCGGCTGGGGGATTCTGGGAGCTGAAGTCCCTACTGTCAAGCATGGTGACTAGGGAATTCTGGGAGTTGAAGTCCACACCACTTCAAACACGCTGGCTGGGGAATTCTGTGTGTTGAAGTCTACACAACTTCAAGCATTTCGGCTGGGGGATTCTGGGAGCTGAAGTCCCTACTGTCAAGCATGGTGACTAGGGAATTCTGGGAGTTGAAGTCCACATCACTTCAAACACGCTGGCTGGGGAATTCTGGGCGTTGAAGTCTACACAACTTCAAGCATTTTGGCTGGGGGATTCTGGGAGCTGAAGTCCCCCCTTTATCTAGAATCTCTCCACTTGGATTTCCAATACCTTCTCCCCCTTTTCATCCCTTGCCTGGTTAATATTAAAGGAGAACTTTCTCTAAGACGCTCGAGGCTTCCCCAGTGCTAAGGCCGACCCGCCCTTCAACAGACGCTCCCCCCCAATTAACTGAAGGAAAACGAGGAGGAGGATCTCCCCACAGCCTGCATGGGGAAGAGAGGTTTCCTTGCAGGAGCCCTTGACTAGGGTCACTCCTTAGCTGCTTTGTAGTCCTCCGCTGGGTTTCTGGAGCAAGCTCCCCCCACCCCAAGCCAGCAGCTCAGCAAAGGGGGCTACAGAATCACCTAAAGGTGTGGGAGGGAGGGA